>NC_069504.1:693864927-694059927 GCF_027579735.1 Bombina bombina | reverse complement strand
TGATGAGATTAGCTGGGACATCCAGTGAAATGGACTGGGAGCAGACACTTTCCCCCCCCCACTTCCCTGCATATGAAAAAACAGATTAGGCCAACAGGAGCCAGCAGGAGTCTGTAAACGCATGTATACATCTGACACTGTGGGGCTTGGTTAGGAGTCTGAAAATCAGCACAATGTTATTAAAAAATAAGCAAAATTATCCATTGTTACAAAAACACTCCCAGATGGACTACATAATTGGATCATCTACAAAACATTTATGCAAAGAAAAACCTAGTGCACAATGTCCCTTTAAGCAAAATTCCAGTTGGCGTAGGCCAAAATACATCCCTGCTTGGGCAGATGCATGTGCATACAACTTACTCCCATAATGAGAGTGAATTGTATACACTAAGGGCCTGATTATGGAAAGGTCTCTGGGCTTAAAAGATTCTGTAAGAAATCTCAACAGTACTTTGAAGATTCTGCTGGAATTCTCTAAAGGCAATTTTTACCTTCAAAACAGTGTGTCTCAGAGAGGGGTGTTACCTGCATTATGTATGTAAAAGAGATACATATATTACAACAGCACTCACAAATATTATAATTTAAAAATCATATAAAATTAATACATTATATATTTAATTAAAAACATACAAAAAAATTGTATTGTAAAACCACATTTAAATTCATACCAAAACAAGATCTACAAAAAAATATTTTTTTTATGGAAAAAGTAAAGTTTATATTGAAATTATGTAGGAAAAAAGGCACAGTAGTAATAATAATAAAATGACACTGCAGATATAAAAAAAAAAATGGTGAAGTTATTTTCCTTATTGTAAGTAGTTTCCCCACCTTTGCTAGTGGGCTGAACATGGGCGTTCCATGAGAGTAGCTGAAAGTTCTTTGTGAGGTCTGACATTTTTTCTAAACATTTTCCTCCTGTAGATCTTGCCATTTTATATTGCAAACTGAAAGGTGGCGAGGTTGTGTTAAAATACACAAAACACTTAATAACTTAACAGAAAAACACGTGTATGAAAGATAGTAACATAGTGGATGAAAAAAAAAACAGAAGTCCATCGAGTTCAACCTATACTAATCTTAATTTATCTACATAGTAACATACTATGCTATATATATATATATATATATATATATATATATATATATATATATATATATATATATATATATATATATATATATATATATATATATATATATATATATATACTATACTATACTATATATACTATACTCTGAAAACAGTGTAATGTGATTTGCATTGACAGCACTATTTAATTTTTAAGCGCACTTCTTACTCTCTACAAATTTTGCTCTGCCCCTTTCCAGCGAGCTCCATTACTTTGTATAGGAGACATCTCACAACTTGCAGGGACAGCCCTCTTTTTACATAACTCCCTGAGGGCAGCCCCTACAAATGTTAGTGGGATTTTTCATGTTCCATCCTGTGAAATTTAGGTCATCAGGCTCTATGTGAGTATGGAAGTTAAATAAAAATATTGTCAAAAGGAAACATTTGTTTTAATAAAAATATATTGAGAACCAATCTAAGGATATGAGATATGAAATCCACCGGTATTTATCACGATAAGAACATAATGACTACAAAGTATTAGTGCAGGATAACTTCTATTAATATTACTATTATTATTACTATTACTTTATGACACCATTTAATGAATTTAGAAGACATTTTCAAAATGTAATTTGAATTTCCAGATACTATTAGTATCTTCCAGTATGAATTACATTTGCATTAACCAGAAGTTTAAAATAAAAAAAAAGAGAGCTTACATCATCCCAGGGCCACAGGCAGCAACAATTTATTACATTTTCATCCCCCTAGTTCATTTTGTTTCATGTTATTTCCATTTTCATCCTCAAACCCTCCATCCCTCATTCTAGAGCTCTCAGCATACATCATTAAACAAGAGACATCTGATGGTTCCAGCACTAGCTCCACCCCTCCATCACTATGTAGCCCCACCTTTTTGGATCTGCAGCCAATCAGCTCAGGAGGCCCATCCCCGCAATTCAGTGCTTTTTCCCACACTGCATCTGTGTATGGCCAGTTTACCAGCCAACCAGTAACAGGTATGACTTAAAGGGAAAGCAACAAAATAAAAATTCACTTTTAAAGTAAACTAAAAATGTAGGAAATATGTATTTTCCAGATTTAACTGATCTGCTTTTGTGTTTGTGTTCACAAGTAATGTTTGCTTGTTTGATTGGGAAAACTTCCCCACACCCACAAATAATCCCTCTCATACCCAACAGAAACATATAGTGATGGAAACAATGGCACCATATCAATAATGTGCATATGACATCTATAAAAATCTGAATCATTTTACCAAGATATACTTGGTTAGTTTTACTATGGTAAACTTCATAATTATCAGTTCATTCTGCCATGTTTTGATTTCACATCTAGGTAATTTTGTTAGTGGTATACTTTAAACATAAATTTGTTTCTGTCATTCATTCATTTGTTCATTCACTCACATTAAAATAACAAATTCATTTTAGCTTTAATTTATGCAACAAAAAAAGAAAAAAAAGAAAGAAATATATTTGATGTCTTTTTGTCTTTCTCTTATTTAGGGAGAGAAGTTGTTGGGTCTACGTTGCCCGGCTATCCCCCTCACATACCTAGTGGGCAAGGAAATTATGCCTCATCAGCCATTGCAGGCATGGTAGCTGGTATGTTATGGGCAGAGTATGGGGTGTTTAACAGTAAATAAATGCTAAATATAATAATGTAATAACAAATATTAACCTGCAGATTACTTTTTTTTTAAAAGTATGTTAGTTGTTAAAATTTTGAATAAATAAGTGTAACGTTTTATTTTCTGTTAGACGAACATGGTCAAAAGAATTGTTTTGAAATAATCAATTTTTTATTCCTGATATTTTTTTTATCATAACCGAATTTGTTTGTATAGACATTTTAACGAACATTTTGTTCAACCGCTTTTCCAATGGGAATTTTTTTTTTTTTTTTTAAATGTGCAACTTTTCATTCCATGTTCATTTAATTGTGTATATGTATGTATGTATGTATATATATATATATATATATATATATATATATATATATATATATATATATATATATATATATATATGTATATATGTAACACCATAATATAGGGAACAGAACTCACATAGTGTGTCACATCTTGTAATGTGTGGAACAGAACTCACATATTGGCCCCAATTTATCAAAGGGCTTGCGGACCTGATCCGACACTGCGGATCAGGTCCGCAAGACCTCGCTAAATGCGGAGAGCAATACGCTCTCCGCATTTAACATTGCACCAGCAGCTCACAAGAGCTGCTGGTGCAACGCCGCCCCCTGCAGACTTGCGGCCAATTGGCCGCCAGCAGGGAGGTGTCAATCAACCCGATCGTACTCGATCGGGTTGATTTCCGGCGATTCCTGTCCGCCTGGTCAGAGCAGGCGGACAGGGTTACGGAGCAGTGGTCTTTAGACCGCTGCTTCATAAGTTGTGTTTCTGGCGAGTCTAAAGACTCGCCAGAAACACGGCCCGTCAAGCTCCGTACGGAGCTTGATAAATGGGCCTGATTGTGTCACATATTGTAATTTGGGGAACACAACACACATAGTGTGCCACATATTTCACTATAAATAAATATAAGAATATCCTTTCCTTCAGACAGCATCTGACACACATTCTGAGCAGAGGGGGCTTATGTACTGGGCACAGGATTGATGAGAACGGTGTCAGATGACCAAAATTGCAGCACTCGTATTGGAAAATTTGTTGTATGAACACATTAAAATGTTGCAGTGAACAAATTTCGTCCCTTGCAATATTTGTTCTTTCTTTCCCACAACAGATATAACAGGCAATAAAGTGTCCAAATACTGAACTATGCAAACAATGGCTCTGTGGAATATGACAATGTCAAAGTAACTCTCTAACATATATATAAAATGTAAACTTTTTTACTACACATAAGGAAGTAAGGAAAATTAGTTGATTCTTTGCCTTAAAAATATTGAAAATGTTGCTAGCTAGTGGGAAAAGTCAGCATGGTGATAGGCAGTATAGGGATACACACTGTCACACTGTCAAATAACTTGTTCAGGTAACTGATATATGACATTACTATATGATGTACAAATTAACTGTAACATTTCCCTACCAATTTTATTTTATGGCAGTCTATGACACATGTTGAGTGAGTGACATGAACGAATGAGGATACAGCATAGATGGAGAAGTGATATTTGCACACCACTTAGTAATACCAATGCATGCAAATGTGTGCTGGTATTACAAGTTAGGTGCAATGCGAATGCGACCTCCCGTTGGCATTGTGCGGAAGTTTTGTGCTCACAAGAGCGCGCTTTCATAGGCTCCAATTGGAGCTTTGTTCTCATGCTGTCAGACATTGCACAGAACCTAGCGCAGCAAAGGGGGTTAGTCGCGTAGCCTGCAGCATTTATAAATATTTATGTATATGAATATATATATGTGTATATACACATATTAATACATAAATATATAAGCATATAGATATATATTTATAGTGAACACACAGTCCCCATAGACTGAATTGTAAAGGCACTTTTCAGTGCCGTTTTTTTTCTAACACCCCCCACCCGCCAGCTTTTAACCCCTAAAAACTGCTTAGTGAAGTTTTTTTTTTTTGGGGGGGGGGGGCAGTTGGGGCAAATTCACCAGAGGTCTGACTTCTGGTTAATTTTTGAATCGTTAATTGCTACCGTGAGCTTGCTGTAGCAATAACTAGCCACTTAGAAAGAAACTGGAACAAATGGGTTAGAGGAAGCGCTAAAAAATCTCTAAGTGTTAAAAACAAGGAGAGTATGGGGAAAAAACTGCAAAGTTATATGGAATAAGTGTATTCTAGCTGGTGGGAGCTAAAAACAATGGTATAAGGAAAGCTTCAAAATGATTACAAACATACAATGGATATATATCCATTTTTCACCAATAGCCTAACTGGACAAAATAATTTAAGCATAAATAAATAAATAAATAGGATATTGGAATAGATAAAAAAGAACTTTACTGATCAATTAAATTAAAACATATACATATCCTAGACAAAATATTAAAAAATATATAAAAGTTAAAAAATGATTTTCATTATATACTCCTCAATAATGATAGATGATGAAAAAGCCCAAATGATAAAAGTTAGTACGTGGTGATAGCAATCTTTTTGCACACTCCTTTGCAGGGATAGGAATGGATCTTAAGTAAATAAGATGACAGTCTTTTTATTAAATAATGAATTAGTAAGATGATAGTCTTTTCACTTTATGATGAAGATACCCCCCCTAGTGCGGCATATATAGTTTGTAAAATAGTAGTAGCCAGCCACTATTAAACTTCTGAGAAATTCCGCACTGGGGAGAAAGTTCAAGCACAGTATAGCATTATGAGTCTTATAAAACAGGTCCGTACCTTTGGATGAACGTATAGTATGCCTGCTATGCAGGTTGTCTCACCCTTCTTAGTGTGCGGCTTGTTTCAGACTGACTTTTGTTGTATGAGCTTCTGCTGATGACATGTAGCTTTTACCGGTTTCTTCAAACTTGCGCAAGTCACCATAGGGGACCGGTCTTCCTCTCCTGCACTTAGTACTAAATGTACGCAGGAAAAGATCTGATCTTCCGATTTCTCTTTACAGCTCACAGTAACAGGTATTCACCTCAGTGAGGTGGGGAAGGTGAGGTAAAGTTAACGGTGATCACTCCTTAGACTGGATACACAGCTTCTACGCGTTTCACCCTGATTGCGGGCTTTGCAGGTTGGCTCACCCGAAGAAGGGTGAGACAACCTGCATAGCAGGCATACTATACGTTCATCCAAAGGTACGGACCTGTTTTATAAGACTCATAATGCTATACTATGCTTGAACTTTCTCACCAGTGCGGAATTTCTCAGAAGTTTAATAGTGGCTGGCTACTACTATTTTACAAACTATATATGCCGCACTAGGGGGGGTATCTTCATCATAAAGTGAAAAGACTATCATCTTACTAATTCATTATTTAATAAAAAGACTGCCATCTTATTTACTTAAGATCCATTCCTATCCCTGCAAAGGAGTGTGCAAAAAGATTGCTATCAAAAAAAAAGTTCTTTTTTATCTATTCCAATATCCTATTTATTTATTTATGCTTAAATTATTTTCTCCAGTTAGGCTATTGGTGAAAAATGGATATATATCCATTGTATGTTTGTAATCATTTTGGAGCTTTCCTTATACCATTGTTTTTAGCTCCCACCAGCTAGAATACACTTATCCCATATAACTTTGCAGTTTTTTCCCCATACTCTCCTTGTTTTTAACACTTAGAGCTTTTTTAGCGCTTCCTCTAACCCATTTGTTCCAGTTTTTTTCTAAGTTTTTGTCCAGGAGGAGGAAGTTCAGCGCTGTACACTTATCTTACACAAATAACTAGCCACTTGTAATGTCTGATTATTTATCGTGCACTATAAATTAGTGCTCAACTTGTAATCTATCCCTAAATGTTCATGATTCAGATAGAACATACAATTTTAAACAACTGTCCAATTTACTTATATTATCAAACTTGTGTTGTTCTCTTTGTATCCTTTGATGTACTCAACAGTAGATCACTGACAGCCAGGTGACCCAAATAAACTGGTTTTGACCAGGTTAGGCATAACACAGACCTTAAAGCAGTGATTTTTAACCTTTTTTTTGCCGTGGCACACTTTTTTACATTAAAAAATCCTGTGGCACACCACCATCCCAAAATTTAAAAAAAATCACACATTGTAGCCTAATACAGCATGTATATATACACATACACACAAACACACACATACTGTATGTATTGTGCTGTTATGCCTTGCCTCCTACAAGCTACCCCTGCACTGGGAGTAAAAAACAAGCAAAGTTTAAAAATATGTCACACTGTTGTCAGTCTGCCGTGGCACACCTGAGGATCTCTCTCGGCACACTAGTGTGCCACGGCACACTGGTTGAAAAACACTGCCTTAAAGGGATACTGAATTTAGCCACCAATCAGCAAATTCTATCAAGGGAATGAAGAGAATGAAGAAAAATTGATAATAGGAGTAAATTAGAAAGTTGCTTAAAATTACATGCTATATCTGAATCATGAAAGAATACAATTGGGTTCAGTATCCCTTTAAATCAGTCAAAGTTTATAACATAAAACAATATTATAATCTGAAATATTAGAAATTAGGACAAATAAGTATTAGTAACAATTTTCAGGGAATTCTGTGCTCTTGGGAATGAATACGTTTGTTAGAAAAAAAAATATTTCAGTTGAATTTATTTCTGCATGTGGACTGTACAGTCTGTAGTCTCTAAATGTTACTCTTTAAATTCTGAAGTATAAACCCCACCTTGATAAATTTAATGTTTGCCTTTGTTTTTTTTGCATTGCAAGAAAAGGATGAGAAACCTGAACTATAATTTCACTTAGATGTAGCATAAATATTTATAAAGCATAATAAATTAATGTAATTATTTATAATTAATATATATGAATACACAATTCATCTATTAAAAAAAATAGCAGTTCTTACATTTTACAATTTTCAAGACATTTCTGTTGTGTTGCTATAGAATAACATATACAGGTAGCCCTCAGTTTACACCAGGGTTAGGTTCCAGAAGGAATGGTTGTAAATCGAAACCATTGTAAATTGAAACCCAGTTTATAATGTAAGTCAATGGGAAGTGAGGGAGTTAGGTTCCAGGCCCCTCTCAAAATTGTCATAAGTAACACCTAATACATTATTTTTAAAGCTTTGAAATGAAGACTTTAAATGCTAAACAGCATTATAAACCTAATACAATAATCATACAACACAGAATATATAATTAAACTAAGTTAAATGAACAAAACATTTGCTAAACAGCATTATAAACCTAATAAAAGAATCACACAACACAGACTTTACTTGCATTTTTCGGCAAACAGTTCATTCTATGCATTCCAATCTGGACTGATTTATAGACAGGAAGATCTTGTTCCTTTGCAAGCTGCTCGATAGCTCAGGTCTGGTTAAAACTGATTAATTTCAGCTTGCTTGGCTTGCATATCTTTGCTGCAACACAAGCAGACAGCTCCACCTACTGGCTATTTTAATCAATGCACTGCTTCTCAATGCTTTTCAATAGTCACATGACTGGAAAAAAAGGTTGTTATTCTGAAACGGTGCAAATTGAACCGTTGTAAACCGAGGGCCACCTGTATATGTAAAACAAGAAATCAATTAAAGATATCCTGTAGGGGGCGCCATGCAAAATGTGTAAAAAATATATTTTGTGTCTACAATCAACAATATTATTATACCAAATGTATATAGCATATAAATAAATACATATGATTATTATCAAAATATTCGAAAAAATTGTGTACAAAATAATGAAAAAATATAAAAAATAACAATGCAATTTGCATAAAAATAAGAAAACAAAAATAATGTCCTATCAAAAGCAAACAACAAAGGGATATTTAAAAGTACTGTGATATGAATGATGTGTTATGGATCCAATCCAAAAAGTTGAAAAGTTAGATCCAGGCCGCTCCACTGGAAAACCTGATGCTGGAGGTCATCTGTGGTAGATAGAGAAGAGAAAACAGGGGCACCTCATAGTGTGTTTCGTATATTATATACTGTGAAAGAAAAGAAGTAATGCACTCACAAGATAGTTGGCACCTGGAATGGGTGCAAAAAGGCAGGCTAACACTTAGCAATGGTTAGCTCACCGTTCTAAGGTTGTTTCTCAGGTTTTTTTTATCTATCTGCCTGAAGAAACAACCTTAGAGAGGTCGTTTTGGGGGGCAGTGGGGGCAAATTTTAAATATTAACCAGAGGTCTGACTTCTGGTTAATTTTTTAATCGTTAATTGCTACCGTGAGCTTGCTGTAGCAATAACTAGCCACTTCTAAATAAAAAAGTGTTTTCTTTTACGGAAATTGTCCGTTATTCCCCACACCTTGGGATGTGAACAGTCCTTGCTTTGCGGATACCAGTACCTTATGGAGCGATTTTAGATACACCTAATCACAGCGGCTGATGCAGTGAGCTTTCCGGACAGGATTCAAGCCACAGATCAGCAGACGGAGTCACCGCCATCAGTGAGCTAACCACTGCTAAGTGTTAGCCTGCATTTTTGTACCCATTCCAGGTGCCAACTATCTTGTGAGTGCATTTCTTCTTTTCTTTCACAGCATATAATATACAAAACACACTATGAGGCGCCCCTGTTTTCTCAGAATGATATATATGCCTTGACTTAAAGGGACATGAAACCCAATTTTTTACTTTAATGATTCAGATAGAGCATGTGATTTTAAACAACTTTCCGATTTACTTCTGTTATCTAATTTGTTTTGTTCACTTGCTATCCTTTGTTGAATAGAATACCTAGCTAGGCTAGGCCATATATATGCAGCCACCAATCAACAGCTAGGAGCTGTTGATTGGTGGCTACATATATATGGCTGACCCAATGCATTCAGATAGCTCCCAGTAGTGCATTGTTGCTTCTTCAACAAAAGATAACAAGAGAATGAAGCAAATTAGATAAAAGAAGTAAATTAGAAAGTTCTTTAAAATTGTATTCTCTATCTGAACCACGAAGGAATAAAATTGGGTTTTATGTACCCTTAAGGTCTTAAAAACAAATTGAAGGGTCTACTTGAATTTTTTTTGCACACAAAGAGATTATTCATTTCTTTTACTGACTTGCAAAACTGAATATTCTCTTCTGCTCACATTATATAAAACTGTAACCCCCGTGCCTCCTTTTTTAGGGATCTCGTTGATATTTTATGTTGCTATTATGGGTGCATAGTACATCCATGTGTGTCCTAATTTCCATCAGTGTTTCACTGCTTAGAGTGGATATGAAAAGTCTACACACCCTTGGGAAATTGCTGGGTTTTTAAAGTGTAAAGACAGAAATAACAATTTCAATGTCAGACTGTTACCATGGTTGCATAAGTATGCACACCCCACCCTACTAACACTTTGTGGAAGCACCATTTGCATTTATTACAGCAGCAAGTCTTTGTGAATAAGTCTCTATTGACTTTGCACATCTAGACTTTAGAAATTTATTCCACTCTTCTTTGCAAAAAGGTTCCTTAAAATTGCAGGGAATCTCCTGTGTACAGCACTCTTTAGGTCATTCCACAGGTTTTTCGATGGGACTGAGGTCTGAGCTCTGATTGGGCCATTCCAAGATTATGATTTTGCTTTTCTGAAGCCATGTCCTGATCGATTTGGATCATTGTAATGTTAGAAAGTAAAATTCCTCTTCATCTTTAGCTTTCTGACAGAGGCCAGCAGGGTTTGTGCCAAAATATCTTGATATTTTGAGCTATTCATTATCCCATCTATCTTGACAAGAGCCTCCGGCCCAGCTGAAGAGAAACAGCCCCTAAAACATGATGCTACCACAACCACCATACTTCAAAGTTGGTATAGTGTTCCTTGAATGATCGGCTTTATTGACTTTGTGCCAATCATATATGTTACAAAGTAGGCCAAAAAATTCAACCTTTGTCTTATCAGACTATAGAGCATTTTCCCGCATGGTTTGAGGTGACTGAATGAGTCTTTTAGCATAATTTAGACGGGCTTGGATGTTCCTTTTTTTCAGAAAGGGTTTCCGTATTGCCAACCTACCCCATAGCCCAGACATGTGCAGAACACTAGAGATGGTGGTCACATGCAAGGAGTGACCGGTACCTGCCAGAAATTCCTGTAACTCCTTCAGCGTTGCATTTGGCCTTTTGGTAGCCTACCTGATAAGTTTTCTCCTCGTCCATTCATCAACTTTGGAGGGTTGTCCTGATCTTTACAATGTACCTTTGGTGCTACATTTTCTCCACTTATTGATGATGGTTTTGACAGTGTTACATCCAGTGACTTCAATATTCTTTTATATCCCTCTCCTGATTGGGTCTCACGGTTTATGTGGCAACTCTTTGCAGACCATGGCTCTTCCAGTAGGATTCCGCCCCAAGCATTCAAACAAATCCTACAGAAACAGTTAACTTTAATCTGGGTTTAATTACAATCACTTTCATTAATGACAGATGTATGCTATTTACCTACAGGCATGGTTTAAGATTTGACTGGTTAAAGGACCAGTTTGGTTAAATACAGTAGATCTGCATAATCAACAAATGATGCATAATAAAAAGACAATGCAATAGCACTTAGTCTGAACTTCAAATGAGTATTAGATTTTTTTATGACAAGTTTAAGTTATGTCTATTTCCACTCCTCCTGTACCATGTGCCAGCCATCAGCCAATCACAAATGCATATTCATATATTGGAAGCAAATTGGAAAGTTGTTTAAAATTGCATGCTTTATCTGAATCATGAAAGAACTTATGCAACCAGGGTGTTGTAGTTTCCTCTGGATTTGTGTTTGTTGGAAGATCAAATTACCTATGCCGGAAGTCTGACTTTTACATTGTTGTTATTTCTGTCTTTACATTTCAAAAACCTACAATTTTATAAATTTGTATAGGTTTTTTATATCCACTGTACATAAGAGGTATGGGCTTATTTATGTAGCGCCCTATGTGTATATACTGTACAGAAAGATGTCTCCTTTCCTACAGCCTCAGCCTGTTAGAATGGGAATATTCTTGAGATTAGACAGTGGTGGTTCCAACCAGCTAAACAAGTTATTTCAACCACAAAACAAGCCAATAGAAACACATGAAGGGGAAACCAATCTTACAGTACACTGTCCATTTAAAAAGATCAGTGCACAGACGTAATTGGCCACGTTTAAGGAAGATAAGATAAACATAGTCATCATAGCTTTCAAGTACTTGCAAATCATTTATAAACTGACAGTTTCAATTTATTTTAAAACATTTCTTGTAGGTCTTTTTACTTAATAGTATATATATATATATATATATATATATATATATATATATATATATATATATATATATATATATATATATATATATATATATATTTATATACACTGTATATACAATTATTTCAATGTTCGATTAGAGAAACAATGAACTGTTTTCCCCTTGATGTGCCTCTAGTGACTTGTTATACCAGCTGAAGTGTATTACTTGTATGTTAAGTTGCTCCTTTAGGACTATGTTTATCTTATCTTCCTTAGTTGTGGCCAATTAGGTTTGTGCACTGCTTTTTTTAAAAGGGACACTGTAATGTAAAATTTGTTTCCCCTTAATGTGTATCCAGTAGCCTGTTATACCAGCAACAGAGTAGTACTTGTATGCAAAGTTGCTCCTTATGTTCATTTTTGTGGTTGAAATAACTGGTTTTGCACATTGGAACCACTTCCCACTGAAGAATATTCCCATTCTCAAGAATATTCCCATTCTAACAGGCTGAGCCAGTAGGAAGGGCAGGCTTATCTTTCTTCATAGTTTCTGCAACCCTACATCACCTGTTATTAGAGTTTCCACCCAGCCAACATACTACCCACATGGCTGGCGATGTTTTAAGGTTCAGGCCAATGTAGAGTAAATCAAAAGTATATAGTAATAAGGCACTTGAAGGAATCCATTTCAAAATACAAAACATGGCCATTTTAAATCTCAGCTAACAGCTTTACTTTCAAAGTAATAATGCATAGTCATTCTAATTAACATGACTATTTCACAGCAATGTCTTTATCAGTAATTGATGATGATGATAATAATAATAATCATAAATACAACACATTGTTGCTGGTTCTAGATACTGCCTCTAATGTAAGGTAACAACAGGAATTCATTATCAATATGTGCCTTCTGATTTCCTATTCTGTATCAGTGTAGACCTCTAATGTTAAAGGGACATGAAACCCAAATTTTTTCTTTCGTGATTTAGAAAGAGCGTGCGATTTTAAACAACTTTCTAATTTGCTTCTATTATCTAATTGGTTTTATTCTCTTGATATTCTTTGCTGAAAAGCATATCTAGATATGCTCAGTAGCTGCTGATCGGTTGCTGCACATAGAAGCCTTGTGTGATTGGCTCACTAATGTACATTTATATTCCTTCCATAAAGGATATCTAAAAAATGAAGCTAAATAAATAATAGAAGTAAATTGGAATGTTGTTTAAATTTGTATTCTCTATCTGAATCATGAAAGAAAAAATTTGGGTTTAGTGTCCATTTAAGCTATTTCTTGAATGTAAACAGTTCACACAGAATCTATAGACAATTGATATAAGACAAATAACAAATAGTTAATGCTTGGTGTGGTTGACCCTAGGTGACCTCTGCAGGTACATTTAAATGAGAAAGACACGCAGAACTGCCCCCTCAGCTCACAGCTCCAGAACCTGCTGAGCCAGCGTCTTACTGCGTTACTACGGAGACGCGCTTAATGCAGCGTTAAAAATATAAAGTACTTATATCCCCCCTTCCCAGCCACACACCCGTGCGCAAACTCCTTCCTCTCCTGGAGCGTGAAATGAGATTGGTCAAGATAAATAAAAAGAAGCAGTTATATTTTAACCATATATGTAGAAGGCACTAGTAATTCCTTGTACTCTGCATGCACATATAGCTACAGCAATGCTTAAAATGTATGCTTATATAGTTGTAAACATACAAGCATACATTTACAAAGAGGCACAAATATGGCACAATAATAATAATATTAATAACAAGATTAATAAGAATCTTGTTTTTTTGTAGTGTTTGTGTTGATTTAGCTTGATCTGTGGCTTTTGGGATTTTTTTTTCATCAATTATCATAAAGCTTAATTTGTAAACATCTCTGGAGCTTCAAACTGACATAGTTATACAGTAATTAGTAGCAATTATTTACAGAGTGGCTGATATATTCTGCAAAGCTATAAATTTAGGCTGTGATAAACGTTCCATAAAGTCAATTAGGATATTTGGCACTGACGATGATTTGCTATCTATTGTAGGTCACCTTTTATAAAGATGCTGTACAGGCTAGGCAGGCTCATACCATAATCCTCTTTTTTGACCTGTTATATGTTCATTAGTTAATATGAGGGCATCATTTTATTTAAATGCTTAAAAAAATAATTCATAGGGGGGTAAAGGATTTGGTAACATTTCCATTGGACAATGTTTCTATGCTGGATAACTTGGCAACAGAAGAGTCTCAATTTAAATGTTTCATAGCTGAGCAGCTGCAAATGTCTTTCAGGCCCTGGAAGGTACATTATTAATTAAATGTAAAAAATGACTTAAAACCAAAAAAATTTCCTTTTAAAATTGCTAGTACAAAAAAAATTCCACTAGGGGCTAGATTTATCAAGCGCTAGAACAATTCTCATTCAGATTTTCCTCCGAGTTTTCTGCAGCTCGCCCTTGGATAGGCGCACCGGTGCACACAAATTTATCAAAAAATTGCACAAATTAATTTGCACTGTTTGAAGGCGAGCTGGGGCGAATTATGATGAATTTCTCCATGCGAAAAAAGTTCTTCTGATTTATCATTTCAAACCTGTGTTTTTTATAGGTAGTATTTTTTGCCGTCTTCAAGTAATCCATTACATTTGCGTTTTAAATGAGGCAAATTTGCACATTAATTTTGGTGAGACTATTCAATACATTTTTAATTTAACTTTGTTATAATAATGACCCTTTATTAACATAACACATTTAAATTGTTAATAGAATTTTCATTCTTTGTGGTGCAATTTTGCATTCTATCGCCTAGATTTAGAGTTCTGCGTTAGCCGTCAAAACCAGCGTTAGAGGCTCCTAACGCTGGTTTTGGGCTACCGCTGGTATTTAGAGTCAGTCAGGAAAGGGTCTAACGCTAACTTTGCAGCCGCGACTTTTCCATACCGCAGATCCCCCTACGCCATTTGCGTATCCTATCTTTTCAATGGGATCTTTCTAACGCCGGTATTTAGAGTCTTGGCTGAGGTGAGCGGTAGAAATCTAACGACAAGACTCCAGCCGCAGAGAAAAGCCAGGAGTTAAGAGCTTTCTGGGCTAACGCGGTTCATAAAGCTCTTAACTACTGTGCTCTAAAGTACACTAACACCCATAAACTACCTATGTACCCCTAAACCGAGGTCCCCCACATCGCCGCCACTCTAATAAATCTTTTTAACCCCTAATCTGCCGACCGCACACCGCCGCAACCTACATTATCCCTATGTACCCCTAATCTGCTGCCCCTAACACCGCCGACCCCTATATTATATTTATTAATCCCTAATCTGCCGCCCCCAACGTCGCCGCCACCTACCTACAATTATTAACCCCTAATCTGCTGACCGGACCTCGACGCTACTATAATAAAGTTATTAACCCCTAATCCGCCTGACTCCCGCCTCAAAAACCCTATAATAAATAGTATTAACCCGTAATCTGCCCTCCCTAACATCACCGACACCTAACTTCAAGTATTAACCCCTAATCTGCCGATCGGACCTCGCCGCTACTCTAATAAATGTATTAACCCCTAAAGCTAAGTCTAACCCTAACCCTAACACCCCCCTAAGTTAAATATAATTTTTATCTAACGAAATAAATTAACTCAAATTAAATAAATTAATCCTATTTAAAGCTAAATACTTACCTGTAAAATAAACCCTAATATAGCTGCAATATAAATTATAATTATATTGTAGCTATTTTAGGATTAATATTTATTTTACAGGCAACTTTGTATTTATTTTAACAAGGTACAATAGCTATTAAATAGTTAATAACTATTTAATAGCTACCTAGATAAAATAATTACAAAATTACCTGTAATATAAATCCTAACCTAAGTTACAATTAAACCTAACACTACACTATCAGTAAATTAATTAAATAAAATACCTACAATTATCTACAATTAAACCTAACACTACACTATCAATAAATTAATTACATACAAATACCTACAAATAAATACAATTAAATAAACTAACTAAAGTACAAAAAATAAAAAAGAACTAAGTTACAAAAAATAAAAAAATAATTTAAAAACATTATAAAAATATTACAACAATTTTAAGCTAATTACACCTATTCTAAGCCCCCTAATAAAATAACAAAGCCCCCAAAATAAAAAATGCTCTACCCTATTCTAAAATAAAAATTGAAAAGCTCTTTTACCTTACCAGCCCTTAAAAGGGCCTTTTGCGGGGCATCCCCCAAAGAATTCTGCTCTTTTGCCTGTAAAAAAAAACATACAATACCCCCCAACATTACAACCCACCACCCACATACCCCTAATCTAACCCAAACCCCCCTTAAATAAACCTAACACTAAGCCCCTGAAGATCTCCCTACCTTGTCTTCAACACGCTGGGTATCACCGATCCATCCAGAAGAGGGTCCGAAGTCTTCATCCAAGCCCAAGCGGGGGCTGAAGAGGTCCATCATCTGGCTGAAGTCTTGATCCAAGCGGGGCTGAAGAGGTCCATCATCCGGCTGAAGTCTTGATCCAAGCGGGGGCTGAAGAGGTCCATCATCCGGCTGAAGTCTTCTATCAAGCGGCATCTTCAATCTTCTTTCTTCCGGCTCCATCTTCATCCCGCCGACGCGGAACATCCATCCTGGCCGACGACTTCCCGACGAATGACGGTTCCTTTAAGGGACGTCATCCAAGATGGCGTCCCTCGAATTCCGATTGGCTGATAGGATTCTATCAGCCAATCGGAATTAAGGTAGGAAAAATCTGATTGGCTGATTGAATCAGCCAATCAGATTCAAGTTCAATCCGATTGGCTGATCCAATCAGCCAATCAGATTGAGCTTGCATTCTATTGGCTGTTCCGATCAGCCAATAGAATGCAAGCTCAATCGGCCAGGATGGATGTCATCGGCCAGGGAAGTCATCGGCCAGGATGGATGTTCCGCGTCGGCGGGATGAAGATGGAGCCGGAAGAAAGAAGATTGAAGATGCCGCTTGATAGAAGACTTCAGCCGGATGATGGACCTCTTCAGCCCCCGCTTGGATCAAGACTTCAGCCGGAAGATGGACCTCTTCAGCCCCCACTTGGATCAAGACTTCAGCTGGATGATGGACCTCTTCAGCCCCCGCTTGGATCAAGACTTCAGCCGGATGATGGACCTCTTCAGCCCCCGCTTGTGCTTGGATGAAGACTTTGGAGCAGAATTCTTTGGGGCATGCCCCGCAAAAGGCCCTTTTAAGGGCTGGTAAGGTAAAAGAGCTTTTCAATTTTTATTTTAGAATAGGGTAGGACATTTTTTTATTTTGGGGGGCTTTGTTATTTTATTAGGGGGCTTAGAGTAGGTGTAATTATCTTAAAATTGTTGTAATATTTTTATAATGTTTGTAAATTATTTTTTTATTTTTTGTAACTTAGTTCTTTTTTATTTTTTGTACTTTAGTTAGTTTATTTAATTGTATTTATTTGTAGGTATTTGTATGTAATTAATTTATTGATAGTGTAGTGTTAGGTTTAATTGTAGATAATTGTAGGTATTTTATTTAATTAATTTACTGATAGTGTAGTGTTAGGTTTAATTGTAACTTAGGTTAGGATTTATATTACAGGTAATTTTGTAATTATTTTATCTAGGTAGCTATTAAATAGTTATTAACTATTTAATAGCTATTGTACCTTGTTAAAATAAATACAAAGTTGCCTGTAAAATAAATATTAATCCTAAAATAGCTACAATATAATTATAATTTATATTGTAGCTATATTAGGGTTTATTTTACAGGTAAGTATTTAGCTTTCAATAGGAATAATTTATTTAATAAGAAATAATTTATTTAGTTAGATAAAAATTATATTTAACCTAGGGGGGTGTTAGGGTTAGGGTTATACTTAGCTTTAGGGGTTAATACATTTATTAGAGTAGCGGCGAGGTCCGGTCGGCAGATTAGGGGTTAATACTTGGTTAGGTGTCGGTGATGTTAGGGAGGGCAGATTAGGGGTAAATACTATTTATTATAGGGTTTTTGAGGCGGGAGTGAGGCTGATTAGGGGTTAATAACTTTATTATTGTAGCGGTGAGGTCCAGTCAGCAGATTAGGGGTTAATAAGTGTAGGTAGGTGGCGGCGACGTTGGGGGCGGCAGATTAGGGGTTAATAAATATAATATAGGGGTCGGCGGTGTTAGGGGCAGCAGATTAGGGGTACATAGGGATAAGGTAGGTTGCGGTGGTGTACGGAGCAGCAGATTATTGGTTAATAATAATATGCAGGGGTCAGTGATAGCGGGGTCGGCAGATTAGGGGTTAATAAGTGTAAGGCTAGGGGTGTTTAGACTCAGGGTTCATGTTAGGGTGTTAGGTGCAGACTTAGGAAGTGTTTCCCCATAGGAAACAATGGGGCTGCGTTAGGAGCTGAACGCTGGTTCAGCTCCTAACGGGTTTTTTCAGCTCAAACGGCCCCATTGTTTCCTATGGGGGAATCGTGCATGAGCACGTTTTTGAAGCTGACCGCGTCCGTAAGCACCGCTGGTATTTAGTTGCAGTGGCGGTAAATTATGCTATACGCTCCCTTTTTGGAGCCTAATGCAGCCCTTCAGAAAATTCTAAATACCAGCGATATTTAAAAGGTGCGGGGGGAAAAAAAGCATGCGTAGCTAACGCACCCCTTTGGCCACAGAACTCTAAATCTAGGCGTTAATTTGGTATATGTGTGTTCTATATTTTGTCCTTGTATTTTGAGCCTTTGCAAGCGCATATTTTCTTAATTCTCAGAACTTTCCTGTTGCCTAGATAAAGATAGACCTGCTAGAATCAGAAAGTACTCTATCAGAAATAGATGTGAGGACACCACAAGCTCAGACATGATGATTTCTAATGCTGTTCTCCTCAGTACCTATGGAGAAATATAATGCGCATATTTGTAGGAGAAATTTGTGTTCTCCAAAGGTGCAAAAAGATGATAAAGTTGTAACTGGGCATAATGCTAAAGCAGACTCTAGGAAATGCGTCTAAAACTAGCAAATGTAACCCTTTTTTAAGCGCACCGGTGTGCCTTAGCAAATGCAAACTCATTGAGAGGAATGTATAGTCGGACTTGCCTAATTTTAGGCGCACTTTGCATTAATAAATCAGAGGATTCAGTCGTAGGTGAATTTTAAGGCGCAATTTAGGAGAATAGCTTTGATAAATCCTGCTCTAAGGATTTACTATTCTGCTTAAAGGGACACTCAGGTTAAATAAAATTTTCATGATTCAGATACAGCATGTAAGTTTAGACAACTTTCCAATTTACTTCCATTAAAAAAAATGTGCACACTCCTTTATTTTTACAATTTTTGAGTCCCCAGATCCTACTGAGCATGTGCAAGAATTCACAGACTATACGTATATGCATTTGTGATTGGCTGATTGCTATCACATCGTACAAGGGGAGTGGAAATATGCATAACTGAAATTTTTTATAAAAAAATCTACTACTCGTTTGAAGTTCAGACTAAGTTCTATTGCATTGTCTTGTTATCTTGTATTTGTTGATTATGCAAATCTAATTTGTTGACTGGTCCTTTAACTGTTTAAGATAATCAGAATGAGTTTACAATAAAAGTGCACTCAAATGATTTACTACACACAATTTGTTAATTATTTATAATAATTATATATTTTAATATTTATTTATTCTTGGTTTATGGCAAAGTGTTTTACTGGAAAGGGTTCCAATGTACAGTATGTATATCTATCTATCTATCTATCTATCTATCTATCTATCTATCTATCTATCTATCTATCTACATATAACACATAAATACACATGTAAACACTTATACAGTATCTCAAAAAAGTGAGTACACCCCTCACATATTTGTAAATATTTTATTACATCTTTATATGTGACAACACTGAAGAAATGACACTTTGCTACAATGTAAATTAGTTAGTGTACAGCCTGTATAACAGTGTAAATGTGTTGTCCCCTCAAAATAACTCAACACACAGCCATTAATGTCTAAACCATTGGCAACAAAAGTGAGTACACCCCTAAGTGGAAATGTCCAAATTGGGCCCAAAGTGTCAATATTTTGTGTGGCCACCATTATTTTCCAGCATTGCCTTAACCCCCTTAGGCATGGAGTTCACCAGAGCTTCACAGGTTGCCACTGGAGTCCTCTTCCACTCCTCCATGACAACATCACGGAGCTGGTGGATGTTAGAGACCCTGCACTCCCTCACCTTCCATTTGAGGATGCCCCACAGATGCTCAATAGGGTTTAGGTCTGGAGACATGCAAGGCCAGTCCATCACTTTTACCCTCAGCTTATTTAGCATGGCAGTGGTCGTCTTGGGGGTGTGTTTCGGGTCATTATCATGTTGTTATACTGCCCTGTGGCCCAGTTTCCGAATGGAGGGGATCATGCTCAGCTTTAGTATGTCACAGTACATGTTGGCATTCATGGTTCCCTCAATGAACTGTAGCTCCCCAGTACTAGCAGCACTCATGCAGGCCCAGACCATGACATTCCCACCACCATGCTTGACTGTAGTACTCCTCACCTGGTTGCCGGCACACACGCTTGACACCATCTGAAACAAATAAGTTTATCTTGGTTTCATCTGACCACAGGACATGGTTCCAGTAATCCATGTCCTTAGTCTGCTTGTCTTCAGCAAACTATTTGCGTGCTTTGTTATGCATTATCTTTAAAAGAGACTTCCTTCTGGGATGACAGCCATGCAGACCAATTTGATGCAGTGTGCGGCATATGGTCTGAGCACTGACAGTCTGACCCCCACCCCTTCAACCTCTGTAGCAATGCTGGCAGCACTCATACGTCTATTTCCCAAAGACAACCTCTGGATATGACACTGAGCACGTGCACTCAACCTCTTTGCTCTACCACGGAGAGTCCTGTTCTAAGTGGAACCTGTCCTGTGAAACCGCTGTATGGTCTTGCCCACCATACTGCAGCTCAGTTTCAGGGTCTTGGCAATCTTCTTATAGCCTAGGCCATCTTTATGTAGAGCAAAATTTCTTTTTTTTCAGATCCTCAGAGAGTTCTTTGCCATGAGGTGCCATGTTGAACTTCCAGTGACCAGTATGAGAGAGAGTGAGAGCGATAACACCAAAAGTTAATACACCTGCTCCCCATTCACACCTGAGACCTTGTAACACTAACGAGTCACATGACACCGGGAAGGGAAAATGGCTAATTGGGTCCAATTTGGACATTTCCACTTAGGGGTATTGACACTGTTATACAGGCTGTACACTCACTACTTTACATTGTAGCAACGTGTTATTTCTTCAGTGTTGTTACATGAAAAGATATAATAAAATATTTACAAAAATGTGAGGGGTGTACTCACTTTTGTGAGATACTGTATACACACATACATATATACACTTTTGAGCCTTTTTCAGTCAAATACATTGAAACATGCATTATCATTTGTATTCATTTTTAATGTGTTTTGAATAAATATAGTTTACATTCTAATGTACTTCACATAAAATATTGTTCTTTTATTTTAAACTAGATATTTCTATATATATATATCTGTATATTTATTATTCTTTATTTATAAAGCGCCAACAGATTCTGCAGCGCTGTCCATGGGTAATAAAGATAAAAGTACAGTACAATATGAGACACCAAACAAAATTTACCAAACAAATACAGGGGGAATTGGGGGCCCTGTTCCCGTGGGAACTTACAATCTAGATGGGTAGGAGGGTGAGAAACAGGAGGTGGGGACTGCAAAGGTGGGAATGATGTTAGTGTGGAATTAGATGAGGGCAACTATTAGGCAAAGGGAATTCATTAGTTACTGATTTGGTGATAGGCTTCCCTGAACAAGAAGATCTTTAGGGAGCGTTTAAAGGAGGAGAGGTTGGGAAAAAGTCTGACAGCTCGAGGAAGTGCATTCCCGAGGGTTGGTGCCGCACAAGAGAAGTCCTTTAGTCTAGCATGGAAGGAGGTAATGGTAGAAGATAATTGTTGGATTTTAGGGGGCGGGCTGGAGTATATTTGTTGATGAGTGAGGACAGGTAGGGGGGGGCTGCATTGGTAAGGGCTTTGTAGGTTAGAGTGAGAATTTTGAATTTGATTCTGCTGTGAATATGGAGCCAGGAAAGGGATTCACAGAGGGGTGAAGCAGATACAGAGCATCGGGAGAGATGGATTAGCCTAGCAGAGGCATTTAGGATGGATTGAAGGGGGGAGAGGCGGGAGAGAGAAAGGCCAGTTAGTAGGTTATTACAGTAGTCAAGCCGGAAATTTACTAGGGAATGGATTAGCTGTTTAGTAGTTTCAGAATTCAGAAAAGGATGACTTTTGGAGATATTGCGTAGTTGGTTGTGACAGGATGAAGATAGCAATTAGATCTGGGGTATGAAGGTCCGATTGGAGTCAAGTGTAACTCCTAGGCAGTGGACTTGGGGTGATTGGGAGATAGTGGTGCCGCCAACAGTGATAGTAAAGTTAGAAACTGGAGTAACATTAGATGGGGGGATTAGAAAAAGGTCAGCCTTGGACATGTTAATTTTTAGGTGGTGAGAGGCCATCCAGGAAGAAATGCCAGATAAGAAGTTGCTGATGTGGGAAAGGACAGAAGGAGAGAGTGCAGGGGTGGATAGGTAGATCTGAGTATCATCAGCATAGAGGTGATATTTGAAGCCATAGCTACTGATAATAATATATGTATATATTCATATAGATATATAGGTATACAAATATATAGTTTAAATAAAAAAATCATATATATATATCTATATAAATATATTTTTTAAAATAACAAGAACATGTTCTTCTATGTGAAGAACATTGAAATGTAAAGTATTCATAACTCACGGGTTTAGCGCATTTGGTCTAACCCAGACATCACGGATTAGCACGCAAAACGATAACAGGTTTTTTAATAGCAAACCTCAGAGAAGTCTATGTGGATATGTTAGTGCAGTTGCGGTATCTAAAGGCCTAAAATTAGCTTACATCAGACTTTCACTCTTAAACTAACTTTTTACTTTCAACTTGTAATACGTGCGCTAACCCAGCAGCATTAAAATTTTACTTTGAGTGCAGTTAGCACACAGGCGAAAAAGTTATTTAGCACTCCACTTGTAATCTGGTCCAGTATGTGTACCAAACTTTGCATAGTTTGGTTGCTTTTTAAGGAAGATGTATTCTTGCCAATAATATAGATTGCAAAATAAAGCATTCACATTTTAATTGTCTTTTATTAAAAGTTGTTTATTTTGTGTTTAAAGGGGAGATAATCCATTCCAATTAAATTTAAAATAAAGTATATTTATTAAAGGGATATTAAAAAGTGATCCTATAATAAAAACAAATATGTCAAATCAAAGTAAACATAAAAGAAACAGATTGCGTAAAAACCAGCAAACAACTAACTTGTTTTCTTGCAAATTGAGCACTTAGAATTTCTCATTGTAGCCTCTGCTCTTTGGGAGATAAAAGTGCAGACATCTTTTAAACCTTAGTTGCATTCTGCCTCTAGTGGCCATGAGCAAAAAAGACTTACTGTCTCGCTAGCATTATTTGAATAGTAAACCAAATCATGTTACTCTAGAAGTTTTATGGCATCAAGCTATAAATCCCTTCCTGTAGAGACCACAGCCTCCTCATAGGGCTGTGGCAGGAAATAATGGAAATTGCACAAATGGAGTTAAAATAAGAAATAAGAAGTTGCAATCCTTTTAAAATTATGACTTATACATACAATGGTTTCTCTTAAGTATAACTCACTGCTTAGTGCACTTTTTTCTACAATGAAACAAACGGTTTAATATCCCTTTAATAAGCTTGCATAAAAGTTTAGCTTACTACATATCATAATCTACATTGAGTCTTTAGTCAGCAGATTTACTTAGTGTTTATTAAAAATAAACTTGTACTATTTTCAAGTAAAATTATTATAAAAAAGTTTTGTTGCCAGGTTAAACATTGTCCAACTCCTCAATGATCTAAAGCTCTCTGATCTTTTGAGTCTTTCTAATTCTCTAAAGGAGTTTTTATCTCGTAAAGTGGTGCTACCTGCTTTTAAGTATGTGAAGGTGATACATATATTATAATAGGGGTAAAAAAAATATTGTAATTTAGAAAAACCTATAAAATGAATAAATTAAATACTGAAATTAAAATATGCAGTAAAAACTGTTTGTTTAATTATATTATAAATCATAACTTTCTGCAAAAATCATATTTCATGGAAAAATATAAATTTGTATTGAAATTATGCAGGAATACAACTATATAAGATGCACAGTACAAATCATAATAAAACTACACTGCTCATGCAAAAACCGCAGTGAAATTCATATTTGTAATAACATTTTTAAATGTATTATTTTCCTTATTATTAACCCCTTAATGACCACAGCACTTTTCCATTTTCTGACCGTTTGGGACCAAGGCTATTTTTACATTTCTGCAGTGTTTGTGTTTAGCTGTAATTTTCCTCTTACTCATTTACTGTACCCACACATATTATATACCGTTTTTCTCGCCATTAAATGGACTTTCTAAAGATACCATTATTTTCATCATATCTTATAATTTACTATAAAAAAAATATAAAATATGAGGAAAAAATGGAAAAAAACACACTTTTTCTAACTTTGACCCCCAAAATCTGTTACACATCTACAACCACCAAAAAACACCCATGCTAAATAGTTTCCAAATTTTGTCCTGAGTTTAGAAATACCCAATGTTTACATGTTCTTTGCTTTTTTTGCAAGTTATAGGGCAATAAATACAAGTAGCACTTTGCTATTTCCAAACCACTTTTTTTCAAACTTAGCGCTAGTTACATTGGAACACTGATATCTTCCAGGAATCCCTGAATATCCCTTGACATGTATATATTTTTTTTAGAAGACATCCCAAAGTATTGATCTAGGCCCATTTTGGTATATTTCATGCCACCATTTCACCACCAAATGCGATCAAATAAAAAAAATTGTTCACTTTTTCACACATTTTGTTACAAACTTTAGGTTTCTCACTGAATTTATTTACAAACAGCTTGTGCAATTATGGCACAAATGGTTGTAAATGCTTCTCTGTGATCCCCTTTTTTTCATAAATAGCAGACATATATGGATTTGGTGTTGCTTTTTGGTAATTAGAAGGCCGCTAAATGCCACTGCGCACAACACGTGTATTATGCCCAGCAATGAAGGGGTTAATTAGGGAGCATGTAGGGAGCTTGTAGGGTTAATTTTAGCTTTATTGTAGTGTAGTAGACAACCCTAAGTATTGATCTAGGCCCATTTTGGTATATTTCATGCCACCATTTCACCGCCAAATGCGAATAATTAAAAAAAAAAAGTAAAATTTTTCACAATTTTAGGTTTCTCACGGAAATCATTTACAAACAGCTTGTTCAATTATGGCACAAATGGTTGTAAATGCTTCTCTGGGATCCCCTTTCTTCAGAAATAGCAGACTTCTATGGCTTTGGCGTTGCTTTTTGGTAATTAGAAGGCCGCTAAATGCCGCTGCGCATCACACGTGTATTATGGCTAGCAGTGAAGGGGTTAATTAGGTAGCATGTAGGGTGCTTGCAGGGTTAATTTTAGCTTTAGTGTAGAGATCAGCCTCCCCCCTGACACATTACACCCCCTGATCCCTCCCAAACAGCTCTCTTCCCTCCCCCACCCCACAATTGTCCCTGCCATGTTAAGTACTGGCAGAAAGAAAAAAAAGCTATCCTTGATAAAAAATTTTTTTTTTAAAGGCATATTTACATATGCTGCTCTGGAGGATCCCCCCTTAGCCCCCAACCTCCCTGATACCCCCCAGACAGCTCTTTAACCATCCCCTCTAACTTATTAGTAGCCATCTTTGGTACTGGCAGCTGTCTGCCAGTACCCAGTTTATAGTAAAATATTTTTTTTTTTTATTTTTATAAATATTGTTCTGTAGTGTAGCTTGCCCCCCCCAAAAGACCAACCCCCCACCCCACCCCCAGATCTCTTAGATCGAAAATACTTTCGATCTTTTTGCCCCTCACTGCAACTTTTTTCACATACTTTTTCTGTAGTGTAGCGGTTCCCACCCGCTTCCTACCCGCGCGCGCCCGCGCGCACGCACCCGGCGTTCCCGCCCACGATCCCGCCCCCCTCCACATCATATGGCCCATCGATGGCCGCCCACCCGCCTCCCAGACTGGCTCGCACCCACCAACGAAACCGGCCATCGATGTCCGGTGCAGAGAGGGCCACAGAGTGGCTCTCTCTGCATCGGATGGCCAAGGGGGGTTATTGCAGGATGCCTCGATGTTGAGGCATCACTGCAATAACCGGAAAGCAGCTGGAAGCGAGCAGGATCGCTTCCAGCTGCTTTCCAGACCGAGGACGTACGCCATACGTCCTCAGGCGTTAAGTGTATTTTTTTTGAGGACGTATGGCATACGTCCTTGGTCGTTAAGGGGTTAAATAAGTTTTCCTGCCTTTGTTTGTGGGCTGAACAGGGGTGTTCCATGGGAGTAGCTCTCTGCCAGGTCTAGTGTATTCTGTAATCATTTCCCCTGCAGTTCTCGCTGTTTTTTCTTGCAAACTGGAAGGTGACAAGATTGTGTCAAAATGCATAAAACACTTATTACCCTAACAAAAAAAAAATACATGTATATGAAAATAGAGTTTATTGTAAAGTACTATACGTTGAAAGCAGAGTCATTTGATTTGTATTGGCAGCAGGATTTAATTTTTAAAGTGCGCCCCCTATTCCATGCTGACTTTGTTGCCATTAACTAAGTGCCCTTTTCCAGCCAGCTACATTACAGTCTATGGGAGACATCTCGTAACTCGCAGGGACAGTCCCTTTTTTTTAGATAATTATCTGACAGCTGTCCATGTGAGTTTCAACTTGGTTTTCCATTTCATGCCCAATGACGTTTCGCTCATCTGCCCCTTTAAACTAATTATGTGAATCAGTCATTTTCAGTAATTTCATTAAATGTATGTGTCATGTTGTGATATAGGTTACTGTTTATAACTTGACTTTTCCACTTCAATAACTATTGGCAGATTATCTCTTTGGTAACCCCCCTGGTTATTTTATCAGTCATGTTTCTTTAACTATGTTTCAAAATGTAGTGACACAGGATACAAGACTATCTCAAGAAAGTATTTATCATGTGTAAACAGGAATCAAAATGGAATAACGTACAAACTAAATGGCTGTTAGTGCATTGAATAAAGTATTATATCAAGTATAAGTGTTCCTAAATGGCACCAACAAAGGAGATTAGATAAAAACACCTTTATTTAGCATTAGCATCTAAATCTTAGTCTCAAGCTAATCTTTGCTTGGTTAGTATCCCTTTATTTGTTTGTAGAAAATTATTAGAAATGTAAGTTAAGAAATAACTTTATAAATATTATTAGTGCTGAAATACTGTTAAAGGGACACCGAACCCAAAATTGTTTCTTTCGTGATTCAGATAGAGCATGACATTTTAAGAAACTTTCTAATTTACAACTATTATCAAATTTTCTTCATTCTCTTGGTATCTTTATTTGAAATGCAAGAATGTAAGTTTAAATGCCGGCCCATTTTTGGTGAACAACCTGGGTTGTTCTTGCTGATTGGTGGATAATATCCTCCAATACAAAAGTGTTGTCCATAGTTCTAAACCCCCAAAAAAGCCTGGATGCCTTCTTTTTCAAATAAAGATAGCAAGAGAATGAAGAAAAATTGATAATAGGAGTAAACTAGAAAGTTGCTTAAAATTGCATTCTCTATCTGAATCACGAAATAAATTTTTTGGGTTCAGTGTCCCTTTAATTGAAGCCCTACTTCAAGATATTGATGTAGATAGAGGAGGGGGCTTATTTGTAGTTACATTATTATGTAAATATTGGATTCTTATTTACTATCTTAGAATAAATACATAGATGTGGGTATAATATTATAATAAACTATAAACAATTAGTGAAGTAAAGGAAATAATGTGACCTAATGTCTAAGGCATTGGTTTTCAAACATGTCCTCAGACCTTCCTAACAGGCCAGATTTTCAGGATTCCGTTAGGTGAGAACCAATAAAATAACAATGTTTACTAATCAGCTGATTATTTCACATGTGCTCTAGTTCAGATATCCTCAAATGTTGTAGCAAATTTCACAGAAAATGCAAACACAAAATAGTAAGCACAAAGGACTTATGTCATGCTCGTAATCTGTGGTTGCAGTGAATCTATGATACATTATTTTTTATTCTGGATTCATAGTAGACTATTACATCGAGAGTGTTAACCCTAACAAGCCCAGTCTACATTTAATGCCACAATGTAAAACGTGAAATTCATGCCTCACAGGCCACAACATGTTAACTGGATTGTAGATAGCATTTTGGACAGACAGCAGGATTTACATGTAGTGCCATATTGTTTGTGGTTCTGCATCTGATGTTTCCCTGTTGTTAAGCCTGACCTGACAATTCTTGTTTTCTCAGCAGGAGGTGATTATTCTGGAAACGCATATAGCCACGGGGCATACGCAGCATACGGGGAGAGCTGGCGTTTCCCTAGTTCCAGTCTTCTGAGTAAGTAGCTTATCAGCAGCATTACATAGCATCTACGTTTTGCTTCCTATGCAGAATTCTAAAGACGCCGATGCATGCGGCAGATGCCCCATTATAGAACAGTTTAAATGAAACAGGGATATTTACACACAATGAGTTATGAATATAGGATTTTATTTAAACAATTAAATAGGAGCATGGTCTTCCATCTACAAAATAAAATGAAATAAGTAACAAATAAAAAATGACATGAAAAAATATTACCATTCACTGAGTTGTTCATATATTTTATTCGTAATTTAACGTCAACATCTACATACTAAAAGGTGCTTTGCATTCTGCTAAAAGGCTATAATATACAAAGCATAAAAACTGTTAGGAAAAATGTTTTACTTAATGGCAAAATGTTGTATATGTTGTATATGAATTACCAATTAAAGGGACATGAAACACTTTTTTTTTCTTTCATGATTCAGATAGAGAATACTATTTAAACAACATTCCAATTGACTTATATTATTTAATTTGCTTCGTTCTTTGAATATCCTTTGTTGAAGAAACAGCAATGCACATGGGTGAGCCAATTACATGAGGCATCTGTGTGCAGCTACCAATCAGCAGCTACTGAGCCTATTTAGATATACTTTTCAACAAAGGATACCAAGAGAACAAAACAAATCTGATGATAAAAGTACAATGGAGAGATGTTTAAAATTGCATGCCCTATCTATATCATGAAAGTTTAATTTTGACTAGACTGACCCTTTAAGGTCTTTCATGTACCTTTGCTTCAAAAAGCACCTACCTAGCTACTGAAATGATGTAGTTTTTGCAGACCAACCCAATACTTCTGGTTAATGATTATTGGCTAATTGGTACAAATGCCTTTTTAAAAAGGGACATTAACAATTTTTTATATATGTATAATATATACCAGCAATTTTAAGCACTGAATTACAAACAATCTGTCTATAAAATAACTCTTTTAAAACAATTTAAAACGGACACGTTATTTATGAAACTCTTGTCATTTTGATTTTAAACAATTTTAAAACTCTGATGAGTGTATTTATCTTATTGTACTTGATTGTGACAATTTAAATGTCTTTACTCCACCCTAAGCAATCACTGTTTGTTATTGCACTGGGTCAGGCAATTTGCAGCATTTTACAGCATATTAGGTTGGGTATGGTTTTTAAAACAAAAGCAAACAAAATAAATAATGAATATATATTGCAATGTTTCTTGCTAGCTAGATGTGCATTCTCACAGTTTCATTCCCGAATGAGGAAGAAGAAGAAGGCAGCTACTTGTGGTATTCAACTCTTTTCACAGCCAAATTTGTTCTTGTGCAAATGCAAAACACTAAGATCTGGATTTGCACAGGTCCAAGTGTGTTACATTTTTACAAGAAGAAATCTGGCTCTGAAAAGAGACAAAACTGCCGAATGTACATGTCTACTGTTAGCTATCTAAAATCCTATGGTTCATCAATTAATTGATTGATTGATTAATTAATTAATTAAATGTACCCGTATGAACACACACATTGGAACACAATTTTGTTCTCTACTGCTCAAACTTAATCATAACAACACATTTGCGCACACACTGGTACACAACCGTACTAGTTTTCAACTCACTGGCAGACACTCCCATAAATTGGTATAAAGAATTTAACCCTACATGAAGTGCATCCTGATATTTTGGTACACAGCCTTACTCACTGGTAGAAGACTTTCATACACACCTGCATATTAGTACACAACCATGGTCACTAGTACACAACTGTACTCATAAACTCTCACATCATTGTCTCACATCATTTACTGAAAAAAACCTTACAAATCTGTCAAAATGGTATGCTATTTAACCCAACAAATTTTAATTATTTCTTGACAGGCTTTTTGGGCAGTAATGAATCATAGTGTACTTCTGGCAGAACATGAGGACTCGGAGTCCATAGCTTTGACTACAGTAGCAATGTGGTCAGTCCTTAAAGGGACAGTGTACTATAAAGTTGTTTTCCCCTTTATGGGTTTCCAATGACACATTTTTCCAGCTGCAAAGTATGAAATATAAGATAATTTGTTCCTTAATGTTTATTTTTGTATATAAACTAGTAATTTTTGTTCTTTGAAACCACAACCCATTAAAATGGGTTGAGCTTGTAGGAAAATCAGACCTACACACAAATGCTTCCTTATTTTATCTCTGTCTGTATACCCCAATATAAGCGCAATAATTATAAAGAACAATACGCCATACTGGGAGTGTAATTTCTTCTGCTTGTTATGTCTACATAGCTTTTCTATAGCCAATACATACATATTGAAATATTCAGTACAGGTGATACGACAGATGAAAGCAAGTATTTCAAACGCCAAATTTAAGGTATATTATTAAAGTATATATATTTAAGGCGATATTTGTAAAAAATGTAATACACTCCAGAAGGTTAAATGGGTAATTAGAAACAGATTAAAGGGGGGTTGATTTCGAAGTACACTATCCCTTTAAATCCTACTCATAGAATGTCAATGTTTACCCCCCTTGTCTGTAATATAAGAAAGTTTACAAGCTGCATCCATGACAATGAGCTACTATGAGACGTTAATGGATAATCTAGATGACTTATTAATATGTCCCTTAATAACGCATCTATTTGCTTCACAGGTTCCCCTTATTACTACAGCTCTACTGCAAGGACGGCCCCTCCTCCCACTAATGCAGGGGCCTATGACCTGCTGTAGTTTTCATGGAAACCTTCATTACAGAGACATCAACAAAAGTGCTAGGGCCTTGCAAAGCAACTGATACTGAGAAATGCACAAAGTGTTGCCGCAGCAGTTCAAAGATGGCCGAAAAGAAGCATGACTTTATTACAAATGGAGAACACTATGTGTGCCACCCTTAAACTTCCTTCAAACCCAGTGACCAATGCTAACAGAGGAACAGGAACTGAGAGTTGTAATGGTCATGATTTGGAAGCAGGAAACTATATTATCTTCTAAAGATATTTCTTTACTTCCATATGCAGACACAATTTTTGCTCTTTCAAATAAACTATGTGTACAGTTGGGAAAACCTACAGAACTATGTATAGAGCAATGCATTTTTATGTATGTATGTATATGTGTGTGTACAAATATAAATATATATTTATACAATAACCAAAATGCTTGCCTGTTATTTAATGGCTTTGCCTGGGGGGCATAGGGTATTGGCATATTCAATGAGACAAGGAAAATACATCAGAGATTAAAAAAAATAATAATAATAAATAATTCACAAAAGAAAAGAAAATACTCGTCATATAACAATATTATATATATACATACATACGGTTATGCATCTTTGTTTTCTTTTGAACAAACCCAACAACCTAATTTCACCAACATTTCCCCATTTGTTTCCTCATCCACAAATTAATTTAAAACAAACAAACCCACCAAAAAATAAACAAATTACACAGTGTTAAAGAACCCCTATTCTGCAAATCTTTCAAATAATGTCCCCTCCCCCTTATCTGTTTGCTACACTAATCTGAGATAGAGTTGTGTCTTCTTCAGTCTCTTCTGGCCACAGAGGTCCATGAAAGTAGGACCTTCTCAATGCTGACTGCGACCACAGAAGAAACTCTACTTTATGGAGATTTTTTTATTATTTTATAGGATAATATCTCAAGTAATCTTCATAGAGGCTAAAGATTAGGTTCAGTCAAAATATAGGACAGTAGTACAATAGATTATGGTAGGTCATAAACTTTATGAAAGTATTTGTGTAGGGGGGAAGTGTAAATATTTGTGTCCATTGGGTGCTGAGAAAACAACAGTGCACGTTTTAGAGGTGCTCCACGTTTATTACTGCAGTATAACCAAACTTCAAAGTTGCCTTTTGCCCAGTATATCACTTTTTTTTGCATTCTTAGTGCTCTTAGCAGAACAAGAAGAGGAGTAAAATGAGAAAGTATGGGATAGGAATATGTAGCAGAAGTTGAGGTCAACACTTGTACCTTCTGCAGCCTTGATATTTAGTCAGTAATTTTTTTTTGCCCCTCATAAAGTGTTTTCGTCAAGTACCACCCTTGCCAAGTGTAAGATTACAAGCTAACTACCCGGCCTGCATTACTCAAGGTTTTTGAGAAACAGTCGGGGAACTTAAGAACTTTAAATAGTTTAATTATGGTAAAAAATATTTTAAAGGTAAATTAAAACTAATGAAAAAACTTCAGTCTTTTTGTGAAAATCCAAATACATTGTAATGTAGACATCATTAGCTATAACAATTTTACGTTTGATATACATAATCTATTTTGCATTTTCAAATGGCCTGGTTGTTAAGAAATATAGTAATTCTTTATATAGAAACTGGATTTTATTAAATCTATATTTTTAAAAGTTATTCAATTTGTTCAATATTATATTATAGAGGCATGAAACCCCAAAATTTTCTTTCATGATTCAAATAAAGCATACAATTTTAAACAACTTTCCAATTTAGTTATATTCTTTATTTTGCTTAGTTCGTTTGGTATCCTATGTTGAAAAGGATACCTAGGTAGGTTTAGTGGTGGGGAGATAGCTGCTAATTGGAGGCTGCGCATATATGCCTCATTTAATTGGCTTACCAATGTGTTCATCCAGCTCCCAGTAGTGCATTGCGGCTTCTTTAATAAAGGATACCAAGAAAATTAAAGAAAATAGAAGTAAATTGGAAAGCTGTTTAATAATGTATGCTCTATCCGAATCATAAAATAAAATTTGTGGGTTTCATGTCCCTTTAAAGTAAAGGTCAATTTAGATGAATCGGTGCCTGTTTTTTAATAATACTATTAAAAACAAGGGCACTATAATTCATCAAAATTGACATTTCACTTCTTTTCTTAAAAAACGTACCTTTTAATCCAGAGACGCTCCAGTGATTCCCCCGGCCGTCGGAAGCCTCTTCATACGTCAGAAATGATGAATCTGGCTTCCTCCAATCACGGCTTCCCCCCGGGGGAATCATGACCTGAGGCAACGCCGTGATTGTAGGAAGCCGGATTCATCATTCTGGACCCGCGAAGAGGGCTCGCGACGGGCAGAGGAAGCGCTGTAGCGGCTGTCAGGATTAAAAGGTACGTTTTTGAAGAAAACGAGTGAAATGTCAATTTTGATGGATTAAAGTGCCCTTGTTTTTAATAGGTTTAATAAAAACCAGGCACTGATTCATCTAAATTGACCTTCACTTTAATGCTATAATGTTGAAGGACCATGTTAGGTATTAGATTTAAGAAATGTAAAGTTGTAGCAGATTTCTGAGCAAGGCCTATTACACAGGATTTGCAACATTTTATTTTCTGTTTCATAGTGATTTTACTGCTCCATAGAGGGATCTAGAAGAACAGACCTCAAATAGAGTGTCACATTGTATTATTGTGTAACTTGAGAGCTCTACATATTACATTTTCCTTAAAGGGCCACTAAACCCAAAATCTTTCTTTCATGATTCAGATAGAGAATAGAAATTTAAAGAACATTACAATGTACTTCCATTATTTATTTTGCTTCATTTTTTTAAATATCCTTAGTTGAAGAAAAAGCAATGCACATGGTGAGCCAATCACATGAGGCTTCTATGTGCAGCAACCAATCAGCAGCTAGTGAGCATATCTAGATATGTTTTTCATCAAAGAATATCAAGAGAATAAAACAAATTAGATAATATAAGTAAATTAGAAAGATGTTTAAAATTGCATTCTCTTTCTAAATCATAAAAGAAAAAATGTGGGTGGCATGTCCCTTTAAGATCAATATTTTTTTCAGTGCATGTGGTGCAAGTTTCTATGCAGCAATATAGTTATAGTAGCAAATAAGCAATCTTTCCCATGAACTAGTTCTGCACAAACAATGCTATGCCATGAGTTTTAAAAACAGGAAGCTCTAAATAGGCAGTATTGTGAAGGAATTCTAAGCGTTATGTACTGTGCAGGAGGAGCTAAATACAGGCATACCTCATTTTATTGCCCTTCGCTTTATTGCGCTTCGCAGATATTGCTCTTTTTACTAATTGAAAGTTTGTGGCAACCCTGTGACGAGCAAGTCTATCAGCGGCATTTTTCCAACATATATACACATATAAACACATAAATACACCTGAATACACACATATATACACATATAAACACATAAATACACCTGAATACACATATATACACATATAAACACATAAATACACCTGAATACACACATATATACACATATAAACACATAAATACACCTGAATACACATATATACACATATAAACACAAATACACCTGAATACACACATATATACACATATAAACACATAAATACACCTGAATACACATATATACACATATAAACACATAAATACACCTGAATACACATATATACACATATAAACACATAAATACACCTGAATACACACATATATACACATATAAACACATAAATACACCTGAATACACATATATACACATATAAACACATAAATACACCTGAATACACATATATACACACATATAAACACATAAATACACCTGAATACACATATATACACATATAAACACATAAATACACCTGAATACACACATATATACACATATAAACACATAAATACACCTGAATACACATATATACACATATAAACACATAAATACACCTGAATACACACATATATACACATATAAACACATAAATACACCTGAATACACATATATACACATATAAACACATAAATACACCTGAATACACACATATATACACATATAAACACATAAATACACCTGAATACACATATATACACATATAAACACATAAATACACCTGAATACACACATATATACACATATAAACACATAAATACACCTGAATACACATATATACACATATAAACACATAAATACACCTGAATACACACATATATACACATATACACACATAAATACACCTGAATACACATATATACACATATAAACACATAAATACACCTGAATACACACATATATACACATATAAACACATAAATACACCTGAATACACATATATACACATATAAACACACAAATACACCTGAATACACACATATATACACATATAAACACATAAATACACCTGAATACACATATATACACATATAAACACATAAATACACCTGAATACACATATATACACACACCTATATATGCACACCACCATCAAAAAAATTACGGCTTGCTGAAGGCTCAGGTGATGGTTAGCATTATTTTAGCAATAAAGTATTTTTTTAATTAAGGTATGTACATTGTTTGTTTGTTTTTTAGATATAATGCTATTGCACGCTTAATAGACTACAGTATAGTGTAGATATAACTGTTATATACAATAGGAAACAAAACAAAAAATTGTATTTCTTTAAGTTTAAAAAGCTAGGCACTAAAGATATGAGAGTCTTAGTGCAAAAGAAAGGGAATTCAGCACTCTTTTTGATAAATCTATAATTTAATCTATATAGTACAATTGAGGAATATCCTGTCATTGTAGCAAACACGATGACAGGATATTCCTCAATTGTATTATATACATATAATAAATTATAGATTGATCAAAAAGAGTGCTGAATCCCCTTTCTTTTGCACTAAGACTCTCATATCTTTAGTGCCTATCTTTTTAAACTTAAAGAAATATAGTATCTTGGGTCTACACCACCATAATGGATTTTTTTTCGGACTGAACTAAGGTACATATTATATGTGTTGAGCTTGCTTATCTATTTATTATATATCACTTTATTACTATATTTGTTTTATTGCGGTGGTCTGGAACCAAACCCGCAATATCTCTGAAGTTTGCCTGTACTGAGATTTATGCAGAAGGTTTAATCCATAGGCAAAGGTTATGTGCCCTCCTTGGCATCATGTTACAAGTTCTAAGTCTTACAATATTGTTTTTAACCTTGAGCGATATACAGAAAATTGAAAGCCTGAGTCAATTCCTGGCATACAAGGGTGAGTTTACAATGCTTCTACAAAAACAGACTCGAATATAACTGGTAGTGTTCTTGACTTACATTTTGCTGTAACTTTACATACTTTACTTACTCATTTTCAGGTGCAAAAAATGTCAGGAGTTAATTGTAACCCTTCACACATTTTCAATTAGTTTTTAGCAGCCTGGTAGTAGTTTCTAGGAGAAAATTCACAAAGTAGGAGACAGCGAAATCTCCAATTCACGGTGGTTTATATTAACAGATAAAAATACGCAAGTTGCTACATGCATTGGATTAAAACATGCAACCCAAGGGTTAGATTTCAATACAATACACTATCCGCTGCTGTTACCGCCAACCACGATCCTCACCACAGTGACTCTGATGCAGTGACAATGATGGATGGCTGCTATGGAAGCTTGGACTTCCCAACATAGCTCGACGCATTTCACCTGGTATACATCCGGAATTTCTCTAGAGAAAACTTGCTTCAAGTAAATGCATTTTATTTATGCGTCTTTTTATCTGTTAAAATAAACCACCTTGAATTGGAGATTTCGCTGTCTCCTACATTTTCAGATTTTTGTTCTTGTGGAAGAGAGACCCATAAGATTATGTACGGCAACTTATCCTTAGCAGTGTTTGATTTTAACAGTGGATGAACAAAAGACACCTTTTGTGACGCTCATGGAGAATAGTGGGACAACACATGAACTGTGTGGGAAACCAATTAAACTGGTGACGGTATCAAGTTTTTAATCCATTGGATACACTGTTTATAGAGAAAATGTTTTAGCGTTGCTTTGTTTTATTGAAATTTAGTGTCACTGAATCTTTTGCTCTCACAATAACCTTTTACTTTGAGTTTGTAATACCAATGCGAATCTTTAGTTTTAATTTGAGTGTGGGTAGCACTCATGAGCAATAAAAAAGTATTCCTCCACTTGTAATCTATGCCCCTGTCTTTAGTGAAGTAGCTAAACAGCTTATATACTGCATGTCTGTGTCATACAAGCCAGATTTATTCCTGTAAAGCTAATAACTTATTTTATGTCTTTTTAAAAGATACAGTAAATGATACAAATTTTGAAGCTGAAAGAAAGTGCACTTTTCCCATTTATTTATTAGTAGACATTAAAACACCTCACAGAAACAAAAAGGTTTATTTGTGTGTTTTTAGTGCAGTAACAACCATTTGAAAGTGCATTCTTTTAGATTCTACAAAGAACAAAAATACTTTTATGTCCCTTTAAAGGGATATGAAACCCTTTTGTGATTCAGACAGAGCATGCAATTTTATCTAAACAGTTTCATTCCCATGGTATTCTTTGTTGAAGAGATACCTAGTTTGCTTACATTCCTGCTTTTCAACATAAGATACCAAGAGAATGAAGAAAATTTGATAATAGAAGTTAATTTGAAAGTTGTTTAAAACTGCATGAACAAATGTGGTTTTGTGTCCCTTTGAGAAGCCGTCTGCTAAAACTACTCTGAGCCCCCTTGTGGAGAACAATAGTACAGACATAAAACAACCATACAGTTTGCCAGAGAGCTATATATTTTGAGAGCTGTGCATGAAATTCAGAAACTTCATCACTGGTCAGCAATTACTAAAGTATGAGAAAGCATAAAGAAGCATATCCAGTGAGTCAGGAGTAACATATTTACATATCCAGTGAGTCAGGAGTAACATATTTACATATCCAGTGAGTCAGGAGTAACATATTTACATATCCAGTGAGTCAGGAGTAACATATTTACATATTCAGTTATCACCAGACCAGCTGTAAATAGTGCAAACTTCATCAACGGCCATTTCTATAAAGCAGCGATAACATTTACATCCTATAGAATCAGCAAATGATTTCTTGTTTGTTCACACTTTATTTCATGATAAAGATTCATATCATATGTGGTTAGAGATGCAATGCAAATACCATTTCAGCAATCAGCATTAAAGGGACAGTGTACTTGAAAATGTGTATTGTTTAAAAAGATAGATAATTCTTTTATTACTCAGACCCCAGTTTTGCATAACCAACACTGTGATATTAATACACTTATTACTTCTGTGATTACCTTGTATCTAAGCCTCTTCATACTGCCCTCTTATCTCAGTGCTTTTGACAGACATGCATTTTAGCCAATCAGTGGCGACTCCTAAATAACTCCATGGGAGTGAGCACAATGTTATCTATATGACACACATTAACTAACACTGTCTAATTGTAAAAAAAACTGTCAAAATGCACTGAGACAAGAGCCGGTTTTAAACAGTTTTGAAATCAGTTTGAGCCTACCTAGGTTTAGCTTTCAAAAAAGAATACCAAGCGAGCAACGCAAATTGATGATACAAGTTAATTGGAAATTTGTTTAAAATTGCATGCCATATCTGAATCATGGGAGCTTTATTTTGACTAGACTGTCCCTTTAAGTGGGAGTACTAAATGTGTTGGCTGATGTGCTGCTTAGACCTTCAGGAGTTATGGGGCTGTGTGTAAGGAATTTTCAGACTGTAACTACAGATTTTATAAAATTAGGGAAAGTAGCAGCAGCAGTCTTTGCAGGAAGGTCTGCTACTAGAACTGTGGAGCCAGTAAGCAGGGGGTGAGGAGCCTGTAACGACAGGAACAATATGCAGGGAGTGCTAAGACTAGAGCAAATGGTTTTGCTATATATTTAGGGACTGCTGAGACAGGTGTAGTAGGATCTGCATAGTTGTTCTGAAGCTGTAACAGACTGAGTTAAAAAGAAGTTCTGAGTGTGGAGCTGAAGCGTACTGGTAACATTTCAGAGAGATATCATGTGGGCTGCAGGGAGCTGTGTGACAGACTCAGTACTGCATTATGGGGCAAACTCCTCTGAGAGCTGTGATCATTCATGTGCTGAGAACTCATTAGGGATAAATCAAAGCAGTAACAGCAGGAAACAGAAACATTAAACCCACCACTCAGCACAACATTCTCCTCTCCCCACCAATGCTCTGTGCCTCCTCCCTTCTCCTTATAATACTCAGAATAATCTAACCCCCTCCCAGAGCAATTTGGAGGGGGGGTTGGATGCGCGGGAGCCAAAGTGCTCCTTCTCACTGTGCCTCCTATAGAAGAAGCAAGGTAAACGTTACTCTATTAACCCCTTTGGTGCAACAGAGAGCTGCAACCCTTTATTCTATAATTAAAGACCCCATTCTGCCAATAAAAGTAATCCATTTTGATTACCAAATTATCATAATTTTCTTTCTTATGGGAAACAAAAAACGTTTTCCGGTATAGCATTAATTGAAGGGATAAAATAAATAATTGATAGTAACAAAAGTGTCTTTATATCACTCGACAAATCCACAATGTTAGGTGTAATGGGAAACATTTTGAAATAATATTGTGAAATGGTATATGTAAAAGAATTGGCAATGAGGTGGGGGGTGGCATTAGTAATTGGGAATAAAAACTCTTGAAGCAGAAAATAAAAAAGCAAATCATACAGATGTGGCAATTTTCAGGATCATTGCTCTATCTGCCCTCCCTTATTGAAAGGGGGGCTCCCCTGAGACCATAAGTTAAAAAACATTAAAAAAAAAATAAAAAAAATAATAATAAGTAATAATATATATAAATATAACCTCACTCAGATAAAATCATAGTATGGTGATGCCTTATAACAGCACTGTTTAATCAATATCTTGTGTTTACTAAAATTGCAAAGGAGTGAACATTACATGTACAGAATAGAAGACAAAATATTATAGAGAAGCTCATTGTACACTGTAATTATGAAAAGCAGCTTTACCACTGTAGTTATTTGGTCTTTAACAGATTCAGTTATGGATGAGATATATTGAAAAATGGAAGGTACAAAATAACAGAATCTAGTGATTTTACGATCATGTTCATAATACAACCAAGATTTTTGAGAGTTTCCTCTTTTCCTCCTGTCTAGGTCAATAGTGATCGACTAGATACAAATGGTTCTAAATAAACTGTTATACATGTAAGATAGAACTATATCACTAAATCTTACTGGTCAAGGATAAAAAAAATACTAGTTGTGAGAGAAAATTTACTAGCTCTCAATATGATATTTACTTAGCATAATAAAGAAAATATCATAGCGGACTGGGGGCATATTATATAAAATACATGTAGAGTCATTATTCTTTATCTTGAAAAATTACATATTTAACTTCATGTTGTGTTCCTGTGTATTTTTGATGATTTTGTTAAGGTTTTGAATGGAGGGATCTCTCTAGGGAATGTGATATCCTACTATGTCCTGGGTTCTCTCAATGAAATACAAGGAATCTTTAAGGCCAACATTTGGAAATGGAGAAATCAAAACAAGAGGCATAATGACAAATCTATTTAATTATTGACAAAAGTCTCAACAGACATGAAAAAATCATCCTACACCAATTAGATGGGTCCAATATACATTCCAGCAGCTACTCTTCAAATTTGCTCTGTCACATACATATATAAAGATGTAGAAAACATAAAACAGAAGAGGGTGCTTCAGTGGTGTAGTGTCACTACTCCCCATAGTCACAACAGTAAGAAAACAATATACTCTACAAAAAAAAGGTGAGCACCCATATGTTTCCATTAGGGTTGTCGTATTTAGATTATTTGTAGTTTCCCAGTTTGCTGTCTCTCAGTGACTAGTCCCACTTAGGCACCAGGGCCAAGACTATAGATGACTCAGGGCTCCTTTTGCACTCAGGAAAGAAGTGAAGCCTGCAACTATGATGACATGTGGAGAACCTAATCTCTCAATGAACTGACTCAACTCCATCCAAACTCCACCCAGACCAGTTGGGTACCACAAGACCACCCATGCTCTTTCCCTAGATTGCCAAGACCCTGGGCACAAGCAATATGTTATTTCACAGAATACCCCATCATTCCCTAATTTGAAGGGTTGTCTGGTATTGTGGTATACAGTGCCCTCCTTTAATATTGGCACCCTTGGTAAATATGAGCAAATAAATCTGTGAAAAACTGTCTTTATTGTTTAACCTTTTGATCTTTTATTCACAAAATCCACAAAAATACTCTGATTTCATGGATATCAAACAATTGCAAACACAACACAGGTCTATTCTAAAAAAAATAATAATTTGTTAACAACATGTGTGGCACAATTATTGGCACCCATATGAATTTATATGAGAAAAATATATTTAAAGTATACTCCCATTGATATTTTACATTTTTTTAGTACACCTGGGTGACTAGGAACAGGAAATTGTTAAACCATGACTTCCTATTCCACAAGGGTATATGAAGTAACAGATAGGCCAAAGCCCCTTAGTCATTCATCACAATGGAAAACCAATAAATTTAGCTGTGATGTGCAGAAAAAAGGTTGTTGAGCTTCACAAAATGGGAAGTGGCTATAAGAAAATAGCAAAAGCATTGAAAATGCCCATTTCCGCCATCAGCGCAATAATTAAGAAGTTCCATTCAACTGGAAATGTTATGAATCAACCTTGAAGAGGACATGCGTCTATATTGTCCCAACACACTGTGAAGAGGATGGTTCAAGTGGCCAAAATATCTCCAAGGATCACAGCTGGAGAATCGCAGAAGTTAATTGCGTCTTGGGTTTAGAAAGTCTCCCATACTACAATCCGATGTCACCTACATCACAAGTGATGTAAAAGGGTTTCAAGAAAAAAGCCTTTACTCTCATCCAAAACCAAACTCAAGCTAAACACCAGATTTGGGCTTGGCACGCACAGACAGTTAGCCATATGGAAAAGTACCTCATGCTCATGGTTAAGTATGGTGGTGGCTCTTTAATATTTTGGTGATGTTTATCTGCCAGAGGACCTGGACATTTTGTTAGGATACATGGCATCATGGACTCTATCAAATATTAACAGATATTAAATTATCACCTGACTGCCTCTGCCAGAAAGCTTAAAATGGGCCATAGTTAGATCTTCCAGCAGGACAATGATCACAAACATACATCAAAATCAACACAACAATGGTTTACTCACCACAAAATCAAGGTCCTGCCATGGCCATCCCAGTCCCCTGACTTGAACCCCATAGAAAACCTGTGGGGTGAACTGAAGAGTAGAGTCCACCAGCATCAACCACACAATTTGAAGGATCTGGAGAGATTTTGTATGTGGTCTCAGATCCCTTGCCATATATTCTCCAACCTGATCAAGCATTATGGAATAAGACTCAGAGCTGTTATCTTACCAAAGGGAGGTAGCACAAAGTATTGACTAAAAGGGTGCCAATAATTGTGCCACACATATATTGTTTTCGGATTAAACTGTGTTGTGTTTGAAATTGTTTGATATCCATGAGAGCATATTATTTTTGTGTATATTTTTAAAAAAAAGATCAAAATGTTAAACAATAAAGACAATTTGTTGCCGCCTTCTTTCCTCATATTTACCAAGGGTGCCAATATTAGTGGAGGGAGCTGTACGTCTTCCTCCATGAACCCTGAAATCCTCTATGAAACACCTCTATATACATAGATATTCTTCAGCATATTATAGTGTAGATTTCTTACCAATTTTGTTCTCATGGGAAACAAAATAACACTGTCATTATAGTATTCATTTAAGGGTAAAATACATATAATTTTCTTCTCATTTAAAAAACCCAGAAGTGTGAAATAACATTGTGAACCCTGGGACTGCACAGACCACACACACAGCTACACAGGTTCCTCTCACATGCTACCACCTGGCCCTGCCCCCCAAATCCCAAAACTCACATACTGAGATATGTAGATATTATTTGAATTGTGACCCCTTAATGCTATATGATTTGCTATTATGGTGGGACGTATTGCCTTCACACATATTTTGGGACAGTTTAGTGAAATACATTTCAAAGTGTGATACTATTGCATTCCTATTCAAGATCAGGTTTTGTTTTAGGTTTAGGTGTGTAATGACTAGTGAAGGTACTGAGAAAAACATGTTTGTCATTGTAGCATCTGCTGTGAGCACTGACTGTAAATATTTTATTATTATCATTATGGAAAATGAAAATCTAGCATAAAGTAGGTTCCATATTTAACATAGATTTTGCTTTTTTAGGTGTATATTTAGGTTCTTAATATGTCTTAACATAGTAGTTAGCTTTAGATAAAGGTGGGGTCCTGCAGTCTAGGAAACATAACTATATAGAGAGAGATTCCTCTGTATTTCACAGTGTAAAATCCTCCCACCCCTTGAAGCCATGTATACTGCATGACTGATCAAAAACAAAAGAATCATTTTGCAGTTGCCTTTCTCATTTGCCAGCCTGGCAAAAAGGGAGAGGTTTAACCTGTAAAGAAACTGACAACCTGTGTGCCCTGTGTACCTATAATAAGCTAAAATGTTTATTATCATTCAAATGGAGCTGTTTAAATGCAAATAGAAAAGTACTGAATTTGTTAAAGCTTACTAGCTGATAAGGACGACTCTATTGGTGAAGAGGGACGCACCTTTACAAATTTTACAGGACCATTTTGTCTTATTCAGGAAAGGAATAGGCATTTTCCAAAAACAAAAAATAAAATTGTAATCAATTTTGAAATGCCCTCTTGTCAGTGGAATGTAATAAAAATAATACTACAGTGCTAACCAGACTCTAGCCCGGCCTCCACTCTTCATTACTACTGTAGTTGTTTCTGTCATCTTTTAAAGGGACACTATACAGTTTGAGATTGCAATATAAATGATTCATTATCTATAGAAAAACCAACTCAATGACACTTTAAAGGGACAGTAAAATCAAACTTAAACTTTAATGATTCAGATAGAACATGTAAAGAACAAAGCAAATTTGATAACAGAAGAAAATTGGAAAGTTGTTTAAAATGATATGCTCTATCTGAATAATGAAAGTTTAGTTTTGCCGTTACTATCGCTTTAATTCTTTATTTTGTCCCATTTTCTTATAATTTAACTGTTAAAATATTTTTTTTTCCAATTCCACTGAGTTTTTATAAAGTAGTGGGCACCACCATGTTGGAACCTAGGTTTTCCCCTTATCTATCTCTTCTGGGGAGGATACTTAGGGATAGACATCAAAGCTAATAACGGAGTGCGTGCAAACCCTTTTAGATAGTTACTTTAACAATCGTATATATTCCACAGTCTTGTTTCCCTGTTTCAAATCTGTCTCTAATTGTCCTCAGCAGAAGAGATAGATGCAGCGAAAAAACCTAAGTTCTAACATGGCATCACCCATTACTTTATAAAAACTTAAATACTTTACAGAAACTAAACCTTTACACTTATATCTTTAATATTTAAACCACTAATATAATACAAAAATACGTCTTATTATTCTCAGGATACATCGTTATAGCTAGTATTCATTTACTGTTTAATATCCCTTTAAAGGTACAGACTACTCCAGAATTGTTATTGTGTAAAAAGATAGATACTCCCTTTATTACCCATTCCCCAGTTTTGCACAGCCAACACTGCTATATTAACTTTTGACCTCTGGGATTACTTTGTATCTAAGCCTCTGCAGACTGCTCCCTTATTACAGTTCTTTTGACAGACTTGCATTTCAGCCAATCAGTGCCGACTAACAATTAACTCCACTGGAGTGAGCACAATGTTATCTATAATGCACACGTAAACTAGTGCTGTTTAGCTGAGAAAAACTGTCAAAATGCACTGAGATAAGAGGCGTACTTCAAGGGGTTAGAAATTAGCATGTGAGCCTACCTAGTTTTAGCTTTCAACAAAGAATACCAAGATAACAAAGCAAATTTGATGATAAGAGTAAATTGGAAAGTTGTTTAAAATGCCATGCCTTAATTGAATCATGACAGTTTAATTTTTATTAGACTGTCCTTTTAATAGAGAATTTGCCATGACTTTGCCATCACTTGTATAAAGTTGCACTTCCTCACATAACATGTCATCTAAACATACCGCATTTCCCATTCTCATTATGACCTCTTGTACTCGTAACACTTTGCTTGTTCCAAAACAGTCAGCCTCTCTGTATATTTATGTGAAACTTCCCATCATATCCTTCCTCTCTACCTCAAACTGGACATATTAAATTACTCTAATCTGTTTCTGCCTCTTGGAAATCTGATAGATGGTTGTTTTTTTTTTACACAGTGTCTGTGTTTGTATCTATGTGTGTTTTCATAATGTGTGTTTATCTAATGCTCTCTTAATCACTGTTGTTTTTTTAAACAGTAAAGCTTGTACCTTCAGACGAGAAAGCAAAAAAAAAAGGAGACACTTCCAGAAAGTAAAAAGGCAGTGTTTTAAGGAGGGGCCAGTAGTCACACATTACCATGTCTCGTGTATTCTGCATATTATATGATACATTAGTCGTATAGGGGAATATACTATGGTGACAGGAAAATATTTTGTGGAATAAAGCAGTATGTTGTAAGAAATGTCACAAAGGTATGGGAGAGATGCTGGATAGCACGGACATGTTACAGGTAGATATAATGTTTGCCATTGTTAGTTTGATAAAAGGCGTTGGTAGATGTAATCAACATTCTGCAGTGCTGACTGCATTGCCATTGGGCTATAATCAGTACAGAAGGAGGAGGGCCTGATCTGAGCAGCTAACAATCTAGAAGTTAGTGCTGAGGGAGAGTTAGTTAAATGGGTTTGTAGAATAATTTTATGTGGGTGATGTACAATGAGAGGAGGCATCTCTGAACAGAAATGTTTTCTTAGAGCTCTTAATGCTTTTAAAGTTGGAAGACAATTTCATACAGGGCCAAAGTTCTAAAGATCACTGGGTCAGTCGACAAATGCTTATTGCAGACTTGCCAGTCTTGCAAAGCTCCCACCCGGCAAAATGTTATAAAAAAAAGTGGGCCGATCCTCTCTGTATATGCAAGTGATTGTGATGTGCCTTCCAAAGGAAACTTACTGCCTTGAAAATTCCAAACACATTGCAGCAAATTGGGATCTCAGCAGTTGGGGGGGCATGATTTAAAAAAAATGTTATACAACATATAGGGCCAGGATACAAGTTGCACACTCTTTAGCACTTTCACTTGAGTGCAAACACTGCGAGTATTGCAAGTTGAAAGTAAAGTGTCTGCGCACGAGCGAAAGCGACACATGCTAACTCCAGGACTTCAGATATCGGGACCGCACTAACTTCTCCCCATAGACTTCAATGGAGAACGCAAACTGGAAAAAGCCTAACACTTATCACTTGCACGTTAAACCTAAAGCGCTAACACAAAGGTAGTTATGAATATTTTACATTCCAATGTTCTTCACATAGAAGAAAATGTACTATTTTTTAAATATATACAGTATATTTCTGTTTATATCTGATGTATTTTTTGTAAAATATATAACTATACCTAAATATCTATATGAATATATTTAGGTATAAATATATACAGATATATGTAGGAATATCTATTTAAAAATACGTAGAACATTTTCCCATGTGTGAAGAACATTCGAATGTAAAATATTTACAGTACATACACACTAAAACACATTCACCTATATTACAAGTTTTGCGCTATAGAGGGTGCAAAACGAATGCAACAAAAGTTGCATTATTTCACCCTCCATAGTGCTGCCATTACAAGTTTTTGAAAAGCTGCCTTGTGCGTGCAATATAGTGGCGATTAGCTCCATACCGCACAAAATCCAAGCGCTGCTTTGACATGCTCGTGCATGCTTTCTCCATAGACATTAATGGGGAGAGAGTGTTAGAAAAAAAAACTAACACCTGCGATCGCGGAATGAAAAGCTCTGTAACGCAACCCCATTGATGTCTATGGGGAAAGTTACGTTTAAACCTAAGACCCTAACATAAACCTTAAATCTAAACACCCCTAATCTGCCGCCCCCGACATCTCCGACACCTAAATAAAGTTATTCGCCCCTAATCTGCCGCTCCCGACATCGCCAACACTAATGACATTTATTAACCCCTATTCAGCCGCTCCCCGACATCACCGCCACTATAATAAAGATATTAACCCCTATTCCGCCGCTCCCCAACATAACGCAACTAAATAACGTTATTAACCCCTAAACCTCTGGCCTCCCACATCACTGCCACTAATTAAACCTATTAACCCCTAAACCGACAGCCCCCCACATCACAAAAAACTAAATTAAACCTCTGGCCTCCCACATCACTGCCACTTATTAAACCTATTAAGCTCTAAACCTAGCTTTAAATTAAAATTACAAGATCCCTATCTTAAAATAAAATTAAAATTAACATTACTATTATACTAAAATTAAAATAACTATCAAATAAATAAATTAAATTACACATTAAAAAACCTAACACTACTAAAAAAAATTAAATCTACAATTACAAAAAATAAAAAAATACTAAATTACAAAAAAATAAAAAAATACTAAATTACAAAAAATAACAAACACTAATTTACCGGAAAAAAAATACACAGACCCCCCCAACAGTAAAACCCACCACCCAACCAACCCCTTAAAATAAAAAAACCTAACTCTAACAAAATCCTAAGCTACCCATTGCACTGAAAAGTGCATTTGTATGGGCATTCAGCTCTTTTCCATTGCCCTGAAAAGGGCATTTAGCTCTTTTAAGAATGCCCAAACCCTAATCTAAAAAAAACACCCCAAAAAAGTTTTAAAAAAACCTAACACTAACCCCTGACGATCCACTTACAGTTTCTGGACATCCAGGCGGCGAAGTCTTCATTCAGGCGGCGAGGTCTTCATCCATCCAGGCGGCATCTTCTATCTTCATCCAGGCGGCATCTTTGCGGGTCCATCCTGAAGACATCTGGCGCGGAGCATCCTCTTCATACGATCGCCGCCGTATACTGAATCTTCAATGCAAGGGTGCTTTTTCAAAATGGCGTCCCTTGCATTCCTATTAGCTGATTTTATTTTTTAAATTAAAAATCAGCCAATAGGATGAGAGCTACTGAAATCCTATTGGCTGTTCAAATCAGCCAATTGGATGAGAGCTACTGAAATTCTATTGGCTGATTTGAATGTAACAAATACATCAGCAATCCAGGACCAGCTAATGTTTCAAGCAGTATTATAGTATGTACATGATACATCACATGGGCTATCTGTGACAGCACCATAAAAATAAAAAATCTTTATTCCATTTAAAAATTCAGCAACACACATTTCGGATATTACTGTCCTTAGTCATGTATATGTATGCATAAATACATAATAGCCTTTTCCATTCAAATTTAGTTTGCACTTGTGCGGTCGTGTTTACTTTCATCTTGTAATGCGAATTTACTCACTATTAAAATACTTTAACAAGTCACTTTTAATCTAGCCCATTATGGGCAAAATTACAAGTGAGGAGCAATGGACTGAGTTAGCGCAATGGCGATTTCGCAATCCATTTTTCTCCCGCTGATATTACAAGTCGGGAGAAATTGCGTTTCCGCTAGCACAATAGTCTTTTCTGCTTCAAACTATACCAAGATCTAAGAGCTCTGGTAAAGTGTGTTCCGAAAATTATAAGTTGCACAAAACACAACAAAAATAGATTATAAAGTATGCTTACACCCATAAACTACACTATTAACCACCCCCCCACATCACAAACACTAAATAAAAATATTAACCCCTAAACCGCCAACCCCCCACATCGCAAACACTAAATAAAAGTATTAACCACTAAACCACCATCCCTCCACATCAGAAACTATAAAAAAAAGATTAACCCCTAAACCACCACCCCCACATCGCAAACTATCTAAATAAACTATTGACCCCAAACCGCCATCCCCCACATCACAAACTAACAAAATAAACTGTTAACCCCTAAACCGCCATCCCCCAACTATTCTACAAATAAACTACCAATAGCCTTGTAGGGCATTGCCCTAAAGCAAACAGCTCTTTTGCATAAAAAAAATAAATTACCCCCTAACATTATACACCCCCAACCCCCAAAATAAAAAAACCCTAACTAGAAAAAACTAAACTACCCATTCCCCCGAAAAGTGCATTTGGATGGGCATTGCATCAGCTCTTTTTGGGCCCAAGTAAAATAAAAAAATCCCTAATCTTCCACCCATGAACACCAATCAGTAAGGGGTTTGTATAATGTTTGGATTTGGAACTCAATGCAGAGAGTTCCAAACATTATAATATAAATGCTTCTAAAGGTCATTTTGTTTCAAATCAGGAGTTCACTTGTCCTAATCAGTCTAATGATCGATCAATTATTTAAATGATAAACAGTTCCGTAATGAAGTGCATTAAATCCAGTCTGAGTATTTTAAAATACGATTGCAGAATAAATACTGGTATTTAAAAAAAAAGTGTCTTAGAGAATGGGTCGTGACTCATCACGGAGCTTGAACGGAGCTTGATGCCCCGTGTTTCTGGTGAGCCTTCAGGCTCGCCGCAAACAAAAGTTATGAAGCAGCGGTCTAAAGACTGCTGCTCCATAACCTGTCTCTACTCTGAGGAGGTGCTCATCTGAGGAGAGAGAACTTTTCATTAGTTTTCAGACAGACAATATCACAACTGTGGCATATGTCAATCATCAGGGAGGGACTTGCAGTCCTTTAGCAATGCAAGAAGTATTACGGATATTTTCTTGGGCGGAATCCAACTCTTGTCTAATTTCTGCGATTCATATCCCAGGTGTAGGCAATTGGGAAGCAGATTATTTCAGCCGATCGGGTTGATTGACACCCCCTGCTAGCAGCCAATTGGCCGCGAATCTGCAGGGGGCGGCATTGCACCAGCAGTTCACAAGAACTGCTGGTGCATTGATAAATGCAGAGAGTGTATGCTGTCTGCATTTATCGATGTGCAGCAGACATGATCCGCAATATCGGATCATGTCCGCTTGCACCTTCTAAAATATGCCCCAATGCCTCAGTAGCCACCCTAACAGCGCATATAAGCCAACTAGAACTGGTTTTACCAATACTTATTATAAAAACATTAAAAACACACTGGCCCCTCACCTTCAAAACCTTTTTCAAACACTAGATGAAGACCAAGAGCTACCCAAAGAGATGCTACTTGCACATGTGTCAGTCATACCCAAACCTAACAAACCCCTTACTGATTCTAGCAGCTGCAGACCCATCTCCTTATTAAACACAGATAAAAGATAAAAATAAATAAAAAAAGATAAAAATATTAGGAAAGATTTTAGCAAAGCTATTAAACACGGTCCTTCAAGATATAGTACATACTGATCAAGTGGGATTTGTCCCATGCAGGGAGGCACGGGATAACACCATCAGAGCCCTGACCTTAATGTCCTATGCCAAACATAACGCCATCCCAGCAGTACTGCTCGCGACCAATGCCGAAAAGGCGTTCGATTGGTAAGCTGGAGATTTTTTACAAGAAACCTTGATTTCCCTGGGATTAGGCCCTAAAATGATTTCACAAATATTTAGACAATGGAGATATTTGCAGCCCAAGTAAGATTAAACCATAAGACAAAGGGCATAGAAATTGGCCCACACAACTTTCAAATAAGTGTTATTCATCGTATCATCCCCTCACCAATCTGTTCCGGAAATCATGTTAGAAACAGAGAAATTTGGACAATTCTCCAATTTTCTTGTAAACCTTCAAAAATCAGAGATAATGAACATCTCCCTCCCGCAACACATTTTCCAGTCACTCGCTAATATATGCCCATTATAGCTTCAGACAAAACCCCTTAAATATCTAGGAATACACCTGACCCCAACACCGACAGCCATATTTAACAGCAACTCCCTCACACTCTTACATTCAATACAAAGAGACCTTCGTACATGGACAACAAAACCAATCTCATGGTGGGGACGCATGCAATGCATAAAAATGACCACCTTGCCCAGAATACTATATATACTACATGCACTCTCGCTACCCATGCCAAAATGGTACCCTATCCAACTACAAAAAACATATCAACCCATGTTTATGGGGACAAAGCAAGCCAAGGATACACACGGAGGACTGGGACTCCCATGTATTATAAATTATATAGAAGCAATCACATTACAACGGGTTATGGAATGACACGGAGGCAGTGACACCAAAACGTGGGTAGCATTAGACTCCCACATTCTAAAAGTTTCCACGGTAGGTGCGCTGTGCTGGGTCCCTAAAAATCTACTTTCCCCCCCAGTGTGCAGTGTGTAAAATTAGATGTTCAAAAACACATTTTTGAGTTGTGGGACACAATAGTGTCACAAAACCAACACATATCAGGCACCAGATCTCCCTTTTCCCTATTCCAACCAAAGCAGAACTAATTGGCAGTTTGGACAAAGGACACCAGAGACTGGCAGAATGGGGAAACACCATACCTATAACAAACTTTACAAAAAATGGTGCACTCCTAGACAGAAACAGTATAAAACATGTTGAAAATGGTAACTACGCTAGTTGGCTCAAACACTCACAACTCTCACATTTCATACACATTTCACCACACAAAATGGACTTCAAATGACAGTTAACCCCATTTGAAACTCTATGCTCTAAAACTGAACCAGTACCACACTACCTATCTTTAGCCGAAAACTCATACAAACACCCCAAACAACAAATCTTCCTACATACGCTAGTAAATAGCATGAAGACTTGGGAACAACATTAGAAAAAGAAGAATGGGTTAAAATATTTTGGCTCACTAAGAAATCATCCACCTCACCACAAAAACAAAATTTTAAAGCTTAATGCACTGGTATCTCACCACAGTTCGACTACACTCTATATACCCAGAAGCCAATGACAAATGCTGGAGGGGATGTAATAGTAAAGTTACCTATAAAGACGTGGTGGGACTGTGAAAAATTGAGACCACTATGGCAAAATATAGAAACACACTTCCAAGCACTCCTAGCCGACAACTTCACACTGACCCCTAGGATAGCACTTCTGAATGACATAACAAAAATCCTTTGCAAATTGAGACATAATCTTCTCCAGATAGGGCTAAATAAGGCCAAATCACTAATAGAACTTAAATGGAAGACACAAGAAATCCCAGCAAAAACATTATAGACCCAAAAGGTCTCTGACTTATTGACTTATTGACTTTGGAGGAATATAGATTCCTCCAGCGACAGAGACTGAACATCCTTCACAAAATCAAATTTCTGTGGGAAGAATCCACTCACACCACTACCACACACACATTAAAAGAGAATCGCCCAGAACCCGAGCAAAACCTTGTCCTGTCCTGAGTGGCCCTCTCCAATCAAGGTAATTTAATTTTGGACCGACCATACCCTTATCCTAATTTCTTTTATCTACCTTATGACTGTAACAAAGAAGAACATTTACTAACATTTACTTAGTACGAACATTTACTAAGTTAAGTTACTAAGATGTAGATAAAATAGAGCATTCATTAAAGAGAGCGAGCACGTTTTTGTGTTCTTTGTTTGGGTTATTTGTTTGGTTCGATTTGAACCCAGTTTTTTACTTTCAGACTCAGACTGTGCTTTGAATTTTGACTTTATTAAAACATGAACGAGAAAGGATAAGCAATTACAAAATTCAGTCTTTGGACATATAAGAAACATACTGCAACAAGTTTAACAGCTATGTCATGATCTGTAAAAATGTTAACCTTCTATGTGATCTAAAATAATGTTCAATAAAAAAAAAACCACCTGAAAAAAAACAAACAAAACCTAAGCACCTAAGTCTAACCCTTAAAAATGGTACTCACCAATGATGATGGTACGCGCTCCATCTTCATCCCAGCGGCTCTCCATCTTCATCCATCACGGGTCCATTTTCTTGCATCTTCATCCCTGCCAAGGTCCATCTTCTATCTTCATTCTGGTGATGGCGGCAGAGGTTAGGTCAGCGGCAACAGCAGCGGTCCTCCTCTTCAGATCATCGACACGGAGGTCTTTTTCATGTGTTCTCCAGCTGCACACTGAAGATTGAATGCAAGGTATCCCTTTTATGTAGGGTACCCTTGCATTCCTATTGGCTGATTTCAATCTTCAAATTTAAATCAGCCAATAGGATGAAATCTTTTTCCTTTTATCCTATTGGCTGATTTGAATTTGAAGAATCAAATCAGCCAATAGGAATGCATGGTATCCCAATATAAAAGGGGTACCCTGTATTCAATCTTCAGTGTGTGGCTGGAGACCGCATAAAGAGGACCTCCATGTTGCTGGTCTGAAGAGGAGGATCGACGTTGCCGTCGCCATCTCCGCTGACCTCGCCGCCACCACCAAGATAAAAATAGAAGATGGACCATGGCCGGGATGAAGATGGACCCACGATGGATGAAGATGGAGCGGGATTTTTTTTTATATATTAGGTTTTTTTAATTTTATTTAGGCAGACAAAGAGCTGAACGCCGTATTAAAGGCAATGCCAATTCAAATGGCCTTTTAGAGGCAATGGGTAGTTTATTTTTTTTTTAGTTTTTTTTTTGGAGGGTTGGGGGGTGTCGGGTTGTAATATTAGGGGGTAAAAAAAGAGCTGTTTTTTATTTTTGGTAATTTCATTTGTTATTTTTGGCAAGGGTAGGTTTTGTTATTTTTTTGCAATGGTAGTTTTTTGTGTAAATATTAGTTTTCTTTATTTTTTGGTAAAGCAAGGTTTTTTATTTTTTGGAAAGGGTAGGTTTTTTTATTTTTTGGTAATTTTAGGTTTTTTATTTTTTCTAATGTAGGTTTTTTATTTTTAAGTAATGGTAGTTTTTTTTTTTAGGGTAAGCTTAGGTTTTAATTTAATTTTACAGGTAAGTAATTATTTATTTTAAGGTAGTTAGTATATTTAGCTAATTTACGGGTATTTTAATTGGTGTTAAGTTAGGGGATGTTAGGTTAGTGGGTTTAGATGTGAATTACTTTGCATTGTGGGGGGATGTCAGTTTAGGGTATTTTTAGTTTATTTAGCTAGTTTGTTATGTGGGGGATGGCGGTTTAGGAGTTTGTGACAATTAAGCCTTTCCACCCAACCGTCACAATGGGGAGCGTGTGGGCCAGAAGGGATTAATAGCACTATTCCTCTGGTTCCCTTACCTTTAACTCTACAAAGGACCTAAAAGGACACCAAATTAACCCCCAAATCCTACTTACACCAACCCTAGTTATCAATGCTGCCACCACCAAGAATTTTGAATAAAAGGTAGCTTGGAAACCCAATAACTCACTCAATTAGGTAAAGTGCCTTTAAAGGGACACTGAACCCAATTTTTTTCTTTTGTGATTCAGATAGAGCATGCAATTTTAAGCAACTTTATAATTTACTCCTTTTATCACTTTTTCTTCATTCTCTTGCTATCTTTATTTGAAAAAGAAGACATCTAAGTTATATTTTGGTTCAGTGCCCTGGACAGCCCTTGTTTATTGATGGGTGAATTTATCCACCAATTAGCAAGAACAACCCAGGTTGTTCACCAAAAATGGGCCGACATCTAAACTTACATTTTTGCTTTTCAAATAAAGATACCAAGAGAATGAAGAAAATTTGATAATAGGAGTAAATTAGAAAGTTGCTTAAAATTGCATACTCTATCTGAATCATGAAAGAAAACATTTTGGGTTCCTTTAACCTTGTCTCTTCAGAGTGTGAATTCAGATATTAGAGCCCAAAGACAGAATTAAATTTTCTATATATTTAATAACAAAAATATCAATACAGGTTCCACAGTGCCAAATTACAAAAACATTCAAAATTACAAGATATGTGCAAAGTTATAGTTCTTTAAAATAAAATGGGACATAATATACAAACAAAATACCATACACTTATTACCAAATTCCTTTAGGTATATGGTGAGAACCTGCTTCATTCTATTGTTAGTTCTTCTGGTCCCAGGCAAGTTCTGCCTACTTTCTCAGTAACATTCAGTTATAACCCAGTGTTTCCTTTGTCTTGTCAAGACCATCGCCCTTATGTTAATTTATGACTAGTCAAATTCCAAGACAGACCATGGTACAAGAGAAAGGGGGGAAGGGGGTCTTAAGACCACAGCATTCCAGAACAAACACAGATTCCACACAAAGAAAGAACAGTTCAGATTAAATCTGGCAATGCTGAGACCACAATACCACCTCTGCTGGGTAGCTGATCCAGGTATCGACTACTCCTCATGAGTGTATCATGCGTGACAGGATTAATAGTTTATTTAGGTACTTTGCGACCTGGGTGATGGTGGTTTAGGGATTAATAATTTTAATTAGTGTTTGCGTTGTGGGTGGATGGAGGTTTAGAGGTTAATAGTTTTAATTAGTGTTTGTGTTGTGGGGGGATGGCGGCTTAGGGGTTACAAGTTTTATTTAGTGTTTGCGTTGGGGGATGGCAGTTTAGTGGTTAGTAGTATTATTTAGAGTTGGCAATGTGGGAGGATGGCGGTTTAGGGGTTAATAGTGCATTTTATGGGTGTAAGTATACTTTGTAATGTTTTTTTGTTGTGTTTTTCTGCAACTTTTTTATTTTGGAACACAGTTTACCAGAGCTCTTAGATTGCGGTATGGATTGAAGCGGAAAAGACTATTGTGCTAGCACAATCAGAGAAAAATGGATTGCAAAATAGCCTTTGAGCTATCGCAAAGTCTGTTCCACCTCACTTGTAATCTTGTCCTTAGTGTTTTGGGAGTAGACAGAGGTGTATGTAATCTTGTCCTTAGTGTTTTGGGAGTAGACAGAGGTGTATGTAATCTTGTCCTTAGTGTTTTGGGAGTAGACAGAGGTGTATGTAATCTTGTCCTTAGTGTTTTGGGAGTAGACAGAGGTGTATGTAATCTTGTCCTTAGTGTTTTTGGAGTAGACAGAGGTGTATGTAATCTTGTCCTTAGTGTTTTGGGAGTAGACAGAGGTGTATCGTGGCCTAGGCAAACAAGGCACTTTTCTAGGGCGGCAGATTGGGAGGGGGCAGTGCTTTTTTGTGGTTATATTTGTAAAAAGCTTACAATTATTTTAGAACTATTATACAGGTATATGATGTGAGATTTTGCCCAAATAGCTTACATTCAAGAGGGGTATAATAAGAGTGCCTATGGAGCTTACAGTTTAGAGGTAAATCTGAACCTTTCTTTTATTCAGCTAGCTTAGCTATTGCCTTTAGTTCTGTTGGCTTTCAGCACTTAGTATTGTTTTTCTCAAGAAATATGTGTTTGTTTATTTTTTATATTTCAGCAATAGATAGATGTGTGTGTGTGCTTGTCTTTATGTGTGTGTTCTTGTGTATGTATAACTGTGTGTGTGTGTATGTGTCTGTGCGTGAACATTTATTTTGGAAATGCCATAAAGAAAAATTTGAATTACTCCATGACCAAAAAATACTATGGCCAAAAAAAGGCCTAAAACTTTGGGAGAGTTTAAGGGGGCAGCATAATTTTGAGTGTCTAGGGCAGCACAAATCCTAAATACGACACTGGGAGTAGAATACAGATTTTACCTGGATGTAATAGAATAATGATCCTTTTAAAATAATAATGACCTCCTCTACTGGATTCTCCTTTATTATGTGATCTTCAACCATCATGTGATCCTTTCAAGTTTTGTCTCCACTAAATCCCTCTCTAGGTCTATATTCAACTCCATAAGAAAGCGTTTGTGGTGCAATAAACAGTGGTGAGATTTAGGCTATTTTCACCAGTTCTTAAGAACCTGTTCCTAAAATTTAGAAAGTGTAAAGGTTCTGTATTATAGAGACGTTAGAGAACCTACTGCTTCAATTTTGGAATCCCACCACTGGGAATAATATATACAATACCTTAATTGCAGGCAATTGCATTTGTTTAGAACCCAGAGCATCCTAAAATTCACCTAGTAGACAGGTAATTGTTATTCCTATGGCAATCAATTACTCTCTAAAGAGTTATTAAACTTGTTATTTAAAGGTTGTAACCTCCTTTATATATGAAGCATATTTTGTGTGTTTAAAGGGACACTCAATCAAAATTAAACTTCCATTATTCAGATAGAGCATGCCATTTTAAACAACTTTCCAATTTACTTCCATTAAAAAAATGTGCACAGTATTTTTATATTTAAAATTTGAGTCGCCAGGTCCTACTGAGCATGTGCAAGAATAAGTGTGTATGTATTTGTGATTGGCTGATGGCTGTCACATGGTACAGGGGGAGTGGAAAAATACATAACTTTTAAAATTGTCACACAAAAAAATCTACTAATCATTTGAAGTTCAGACTAAGTGCTATTGTATTGTCTTGTTATCTTGCATTTGTTGGTTATGCAAATCTACTGTGTTGACTGGTCCTTTAAGGTATTCTTTATGGGATAAGGACTCTGTTAAAGTCTTGATTTCTGTAGTGTAAATACATTTTTAGCACCTAATGTCAGGGGTTGTGAGCAGGTTGATAAAAGGATAAGAAGCAACCATGCATACCACAACCTGTGCCACAGCCAGAACATGGGTTAATGGTTTATCTATCTGACTTGCATTAATATGTGAAAAGTTGTTATATGTCCAATATTTGGCTAAATCACATTCCTGTTGGAAACAGCTAGTACTAGAAACAGAGTCTAATTATATTTTGTTTTAATACCAGTTGTTATTTTTACAACAGGAATGTGATCTAGCCTCTTATAAGCATAAATCTTACTCTTATTAGTGATGTCCCGAACTGTTCGCCCGTGAACGGTTCACAGCGAACATAGCTTGTTCGCGTTCGCGTTTGTGGGTGAACACATGGCGATGTTCGATCCGCCCCTATGTGTCATCATTGAGGAAACTTTGACCCTTTATGTCACAGCCGTCTGACACATTAGAGCCAATCAACATCAGACACTCCCTCACAGACCCTCCCAGCTACTCGGAATCCGCCATTTTAGACTCATAACAACCTTGCTTTCTTAATGAGAGGACGTGTTGTGTTTTTGCTCCTGACATTAATAGGAAAAACATAGCTAGGCTAGTGTATTTACAGTCCAGAAGGACTCCACTCATCTCTGCTGCAAGCACAGCACCCCAAAAAGCCCTTTTTAGAGCTATATTTCGTGCCGTTTTTTTTTTTCCGTTTTTTTTTTTTATTAGCATTTGCCTGGCTTTCAGGCTGTGTGTTTAAGGCTCACAGCACATGCTGCTGTGATTACTGCCACCACTGATATCTCCCTAACAACATTAGTTTAAATTTAACTAACCAAAACATTTAATTATTTTGCTAGTGTAATTTTTTTTCATTTTCTATCAGGCCTGTGTCACACAGCATATACTCTGGTTCATTGCTCTGTGCCAGCCACCAGTGTTAATATCCGTTTATAACATTATTTTAAATTAAAAAAAAAATAAAAAAATATTTTGCTAGTGTAATCTAATGACATTTACTATCAGGCCTGTGTCTGTCAGGCTCACTCAGCATTAATATACCTCATTTTTTTCAGTCTTTTGGTTAATTGGTCTGTGCCAGGCATCCACCCAGCACTCATATCTTCTTCACCTTAATTTAAATATAAAAAAATAAATTTTTAAATTTGTTTGATAGTGTAATCTAATATAATTTTCTATCAGGCCTGTGTGTTTTGCTGACATACAGAGCCTACTGTGTTTACTTGCTGCCCTCCCTAGTCTATGAGCCACGACTCATATGTGTTTAACCTTTTTTTAATTTCCCCCCCAAAAAATAATTTAAATCATTTTTCTAGTGTAATCTAATAGTATTTTCTATCAGGCGTGTGTGTATCTGACTTACAGAGCCTACTGTTTTTAATAGCTGCCCTTCCAAGGACTCATATTTATGTGCTTAACCTTTTTCTTTAAATTGCCAAAAAAAAGTCTTTAAATCATTATGCTAGTGTAATCTAATTTTATTTTCTATCAGGCCTGTGTCTAACTGTCTATCTGACTTACACAGCATACTGTTGTTAATTGCTGCCCTACATAGCAGCCAGCCAGTGCGACCACTCATATGTGCATTGCACTTCTTAACATTATTTTAATATTAAAATCTAAAATTTTAAAATATTTTGCTAGTGTAATCTAACTTAATTTTCTATCAGGCCTGTGTTTTTGTCACTTACACAGCATATTGTGTTAAATTGCTGCCCTACCTACCATCCACGACTCATATCTGCCAGCCTGTGTGCCAGGCCCAACTAGCCAATTAGTGGCACCAATCATAATTCTTGTAACAGTATATAAAAAAATAAAAATCATAATTTTTTGGACTGCAAATATTCAGTCTCCTAGTGCCATTGAGTTGCATTTACCTCCTGCCTGCCAGCCTTTTGTGCCAGGCCGTCTAGCCAACTATTTACACCAATCATAATTGTTGTCACAGACAGTATAGTTACTAATTAAAATTAAAAAAATATTTGATTGTTGATCTTAATCCTCAGTTTGCTCGTGCCCTAGAATTGCACTTTTCTACTGCCTTCCATGCCTGTGTGCCAGGCCTACTTGAAAAATATTTACACCAATCATATTTGTTGTCACAGTATTCTTAGTAATTAAAAATTTAAATTTTTGGTAATATTTGTGGGGAATCCTCAGTTTGCTGGTGCCAGTGAATTGCACTTTCCTCCTGCCTTGCAGCCTGCTGTGTGCCAGGACCACCTAGTCAATTATTGCCTGCAAACATATTTCTTTTAACAGTATTGCAAAAATTGTCAATCATCACTGTTTTGACTGTCAGTATTCAGTCTCCTAGTGTCCTTGAATTGCATTTACCTCCTGCCTGCCAGCCTTTTGTGCCAGGCCGTCTTGCCAACTAATTACACCAATCCTAATTGTTGTCACAGTATAGTTACTAATTACAATTAAAAAATTCTTGATTGTTGATCTTAATCCTCAGTTTGCTCGTGCCCTAGAATTGCACTTTTCTACTGCCTTCCAAGCCTGTGTGCCAGGCCTACTTGAAAAATATTTACACCAATCATATTTGTTGTCACAGTATTCTTAGTAATTAAAAATTAAAATTTTTGGTAATATTTGTGGCGAATCCTCAGTTTGCTGGTGCCAGTGAATTGCACTTTCCTCCTGCCTTGCAGCCTGCTGTGTGCCAGGCCCACCTAGCCAATTATTGCCATCAATCCTATTTCTTTTAACAGTATTGCAAAAATTGTCATTCATCACTGTTTTGACTGTCAGTATTCAGTCTCCTAGTGTCCTTGAATTGCATTTACCTCTTGCCTGCCAGCCTTTTGTGCCAGGCCGTCTTGCCAACTATTTACACCAATCCTAATTGTTGTCACAGTATAGTTACTAATTAAAATTAAAAAATTCTTGATTGTTGATCTTAATCCTCAGTTTGCTCGTGCCCTAGAATTGCACTTTTCTACTGCCTTTCAAGCCTGTGTGCTAGGCCTACTTGAAAAATATTTACACCAATCATATTTGTTGTCACAGTATTCTTAGTAATTAAAAATTAAAATTTTGGGTAATATTTGTTGGGAATCCTCAGTTTGCTGGTGCCAGTGAATTGCACTTTCCTCCTGCCTTGTAGCCTGCTGTGTGCCAGGCCCACCTAGCCAATTATTGCCAGCAATCATATTTCTTTTAACAGTATTGCAAAAATTGCCATTCATCACTGTTTTGACTGTCAGTATTCAGTCTCCTAGTGTCCTTGAATTGCATTTACCTCTTGCCTGCCAGCCTTTTGTGCCAGGCCGTCTTGCCAACTATTTACACCAATCCTAATTGTTGTCACAGTATAGTTACTAATTAAAATTAAAAAATTCTTGATTGTTGATCTTAATCCTCAGTTTGCTCATGCCCTAGAATTGCACTTTTCTCCTGCCTTCCAAGCCTGTGTGCCAAGCCTACTTGAAAAATATTTACACCAATCATATTTGTTGTCACAGTATTCTTAGTAATTAAAAATAAATTTTTTTGGTAATATTTGTGGTGAATCCTCAGTTTGCTGGTGCCAGTGAATTGCACTTTCCTCCTGCCTTGCAGCCTGCTGTGTGCCAGGCCCACCTAGCCAATTATTGCCAACAATCATATTTCTTTTAACATTATTTCAAAAATTGTCAATCATCACTGTTTTGACTGTCAGTAATCAGTCTCCTAGTGTCCTTGAATTGCATCTACCTCTTGCCTGCCAGCCTTTTGTGCCAGGCTGTCTTGCCAACTATTTACACCAATCCTAATTGTTGTCACAGTATAGTTACTAATTAAAATTAAAAAATTCTTGATTGTTGATCTTAATCCTCAGTTTGCTCGTGCCCTAGAATTGCACTTTTCTCCTGCCTTCAAAGCCTGTGTGCCAGGCCTACTTGAAAAATATTTACACCAATCATATTTGTTGTCACAGTATTCTTAGTAATTAAAAATGAAAATTTTTGGTAATATTTGTGGCGAATCCTCAGTTTGCTGGTGCCAGTGAATTGCACTTTCCTCCTGCCTTGCAGCCTGCTGTGTGCCAGGCCCACCTAGCCAATTATTGCCAGCAATCCTATTTCTTTTAACAGTATTGCAAAAATTGTCAATCATCACTGTTTTGACTGTCAGTATTCAGTCTCCTAGTGTCCTTGAATTGCATTTAACTCTTGCCTGCCAGCCTTTTGTGCCAGGGCGTCTTGCCAACTATTTACACCAATCCTAATTGTTGTCACAGTATAGTTACTAATTAAAATTAAAAAATTCTTTATTGTTGATCTTAATCCTCAGTTTGCTCGTGCCCTAGAATTGCACTTTTCTACTGCCTTCCAAGCCTGTGTGCCAGGCCTACTTGAAAAATATTTACACCAATCATATTTGTTGTCACAGTATTCTTAGTAATTAAAAATTAAAATTTTGGGTAATATTTGTGGCGAATCCTCAGTTTGCTGGTGCCAGTGAATTGCACTTTCCTCCTGCCTTGCAGCCTGCTGTGTGCCAGGCCCACCTAGCCAATTATTGCCATCAATCCTATTTCTTTTAACAGTATTGCAAAAATTGTCAATCATCACTGTTTTGACTGTCAGTATTCAGTCTCCTAGTGTCCTTGAATTGCATTTACCTCCTGCCTGCCAGCCTTTTGTGCCAGGCCGTCTTGCCAACTATTTACACCAATCCTAATTGTTGTCACAGTATAGTTACTAATTAAAATTAAAATTTTTTTGATTGTTGATATTAGTCCTCAGTTTGCTCGTGCCATTGAATTGTACTTTTCTACTGCCTGTCAGCCTGTGTGCCAGGCCCAACTATCCAATTAGTGCCAGCAATCATATTTCTTTTAACAGTATTGCAAAATTTGTCAATCATCACTGTTTTGACTGTCAATCTGCAGTCTACTAGTGCCCTTGAATTGCATTTTCCTCCTGCCTGCCTGCCTGTGTGCCAGTCCCAACTAGCCAATTAGTGCCACCAATCATATTTATTGTAACAGGATTGGAATTTTTGTTAATCATAACTTTTTTGACTGTGATTCTTCAGTCTCCTAGTGCCATTGAATTGCAGTTTCCTTTCTCCCAGCGTGTGTGCCAGACAGGCCCATTTGCCAACTAGTGCCAAACAATCATATTTGTTGTCACAGTACTTGTAATATTTTAAAAAATTAACAATTTGTTATTTTTAAAACATCTGTCTTTTTTGTTGTTGTCAGTCTCACAGCGTATACTGTGCCCACTTTCACAGTGCCACCACTCAATTGGTGTAATAGTATTGTTAGTGTCCATTTAAAAAAAAATGACAGGCAGAGGCAGGCCACCCCGCAGGTTCCGTGGTCGTGGTCGTGGTGCTGTGACTCCTTTAGACCCTACAAATATGCACATTGTTCAGACGCCGGGTGCCAGGGGGACGCGAAAACTTCTGAGGAGGACCTAGTTGAATGGCTAACACAGGACACCCAATCTTCTTCAGCTTCCGCTGCTAGTCCTCCTTGCCTTGACGCACCATCTATGTCCAGCTGTGCTTTGGGCAGGTCTCAAGTGACCAGTGCCACTCCCCCGCCTGTCGCCACCACCAACACTAGCACCACAGCTGCTTCACTTGATCTGTCACAGGAGTTATTGACACATCATTTGGAAGAAATGAGTGATGCGCAACCATCATTGACAGAGGATGTAGATAATAGTGATCAGTCTCAGTCAGGCAGCATTACCGACATGGAGGTACGGTGTGATGATGATGATGTTGTACCCGATGCTGCTTCCTTTCTTGATGTTTCAGATACAAGTGAAGCGGTAGATGATGATGTGTCGGTGGATGTCACGTGGGTGCCTGCTAGAAGAGAAGAAGAAGAGAGGGAAAGTTCAGATGGGGAGACAGAGAGGAGGAGGAGGAGGAGGAGGAGACGATTTGGAAGCATGGGGAGGTCGTCTCAAGGAGCTAGTGGCACAGTCAGACAGCATGCATCATCACCAGGGGTCAGCCAGACAGCACGCCGACGCCCATCAACGCATGCTGTTGCCACCACCAGAATGCCGTCATCGCAGAGCTCAGCAGTGTGGCATTTTTTTTGTGTGTCTGCCTCTGACAACAGCGATGCCATTTGCAACCTGTGCCAAAAGAAACTGAGTCATGGGAAGTCCAACACCCACCTAGGTACAACTGCTTTGCGAAGGCACATGGTCTCCCATCACAAACGCCGATGGGAAGAACACATGAGTAGAAGCAGCACACAAAGTGAAAGCCGCCCTCCTCCTCCTGCTCCAGCATCTTCAGCCACGTCAACCAGTGCTGTCCTCCTTGCCCCCTCTCAACCATCCTCCACTCAGTCTCTCTTACGTAGCAGTTCCTGGTCATCTGCCCACAGTCAGGTGTCTGTCAAGGACATGTTTGAGCATAAGAAGCCAATTTCTCAAAGTCACCCCCTTGTCCGGCATCTGACAGCTGGCTTGTCTGAACTCTTAGCCCGCCAGCTTTTACCATACAAGCTGGTGGAGTCTGATGCTTTCAAAAAATTTGTATCTATTGGGACACCGCAGTGGAAGGTACCTGGCAGAAATTTCTTTTCACAAAAGGCAATCCCAAACCTGTACTCTGTTGTGAGAAAGGAAGTTATGGCATGTCTGGCACACAGCATTGGGGCAAGGGTCCATATGACCACGGATAGCTGGTCTGCAAAGCATGGTCAGGGCAGGTATATCACCTACACTGCGCATTGGGTAAACCTGCTGACTTCTGACAAGCATGGAATGCGTGGCTCTGCAGAAGAGTTGGTGACACCGCCACGACTTGCAGGCAGGCCTGCTGCTACCTCCTCTACTCCTCCTACTCCATCCTCTTCCCTAACCTCTTCCTCGGCTGAGTCCTCTTCAACTTCTGCGTCTTGCTCCACATCTATGGCACCCCCCAGCTCCCCAGGTACTATGCTACATCCCGGGTACGGCAGTGTCACGCCGTCTTGGGGTTGACTTGCCTGAAAGCGGAGAATCACACCGCACCAGCACTCCTGACCACCCTGAACGCACAGGTGGATCAGTGGCTGAATCCGCACCAACTGGAGATTGGCAAGGTTGTTTCTGACAATGGAAGTAATTTGGTGGCGGCATTGAAATTGGGCAAGTTGACACATGTGCCGTGCATGGCACATGTGTGTAATCTAATTGTACAACGATTTGTCCATAAGTACCCAGGCTTACAGGACGTCCTGAAGCAGGCCAGGAAGGTGTGTGGCCATTTCAGGCGTTCCTACACGGCCATGGCGCACTTGTCCGATATGCAGCATCGAAACAACCTGCCAGTGAGGCGCTTGATTTGCGACAGCCCGACACGGTGGAATTCAACACTCCTAATGTTTGACCGCCTGCTCCAACAAGAAAAAGCTGTTAATGAGTATTTGTATGATCGGGGTGCTAGGACAGCTTCTGGGGAGCTGGGGATATTTTTTCCAAATTACTGGACGCTCATGCGCAATGCCTGTAGGCTCATGCGTCCTTTTGAGGAGGTGACAAACCTTGTCAGTCGCACCGAAGGCACCATCAGCGACATCATACCATTTGTTTTCTTCCTGGAGCGTGCCCTGCGAAGAGTGCTGGATCAGGCAGTAGATGAGCGTAAAGAGGGAGAGTTGTGGTGTCCATCACCCCCACAAACAGCCTTATCAGCATCGCTTGCTGGACCTGCGGCAACGCAGGAAGAGGATTGTGAGGAAGAGGAGTCAGAGGAGGAATGTGGCTTTGAGGAGGAGGAGGAGGAGGAAGACCGAGCACAACAGGCATCCCAGGGTGCTCGTTGTTGTCACCTCTCTGGTACCCGTGGTGTTGTACGTGGCTGGGGGGAAGAAGATACAATCAGTGAGATCAGTGAGGAGGAGGAACGGGACATGATTAGCTCGGCATCCAACCTTGTTCAAATGGGTTCTTTCATGCTGTCGTGCCTGTTGAGGGACCCTCGTATAAAAAAGCTGAAGGAGAATGACCTGTACTGGGTGTCCACGCTCCTCGACCCCCGGTATAAGCATAAAGTTCCTGAAATGTTACCAAATTCCCGAAAGTCGGAAAGGATGGAGCATTTTAAGAATAAATTAAAAACTATGCTTTACACAGCGTATAAGGGTGATGTCACAGCACCACGGGAATGTAACAGGGGAAGAGATGAAATTAATCCTCCTCCTCCCACGACCACGGCGGCAAGGACAGGATGCTTTCCTGATGTCTTGTTGATGGAGGTCATGCGTACCTTTTTAACTCCCATGCACCATCAGAGCCTTTTGGGATCCAGCCTTAGAGAAAGACTCAACCGACAGGTAGCAGACTACCTAGCTTTAACTGCGGATCTCGACACTCTCAGGAGCGATGAACCCCTTGACTACTGGGTGTGCAGGCTGGACTTGTGGCCTGAGCTATCCCAATTTGCAATGGAACTTCTGGCCTGCCCCGCTTCAAGTGTCCTGTCCGAAAGGACTTTCAGTGCAGCAGGAGGTTTTGTCACTGAGAAGAGAAGTCGCCTAGGTCAAAAAAGCCTTGACTATCTCACTTTTATAAAAATGAATGAGGGCTGGATCCCGAAGGGACTGACATTGGGCGATACATTTGAATAAAAAAGGCCTGATGATGAGATGAGCTGGCTTGGGCTACAACTGGTACACAGAAAGCTATAATGAATCAATACAATTCCCAAACCGTACCTCTAGGCTACCTCAACAATCTGTAATCTCCCAATAGCAGATAAAAAACAATAATGTAGTAAAAAATAAAGAGGAGCGCTAAAACCAGCTAGGTACAAGAATAAAAGTTTAAAATTAATAATTGGATAAGATAAGTTTAAAAGTTTATTTACATGAAAGGTACATAATAAACAATATATAACTAGCAATGGAGTAAAGTGCTGTGAAGTGCCGTGCTTGGCTAGTAACGATTGCAATAATATTCACTGGGATGCAATACTAAGTGTAAGGAATTCCTTATAAGCAAGAAAGTGCGTGCTAAATATAAAGTGCATAGATTTAGTGCGTGCGGTGTGAATGATATAACAATTAACACAAAGCACAATAAGAACAAGTTAAAGGCAATAAACTAAAAAACGCTATTTAAAGAACGTATATGCGTGGCCACACAATGATAAAAAGTTTGAATGAAAGAACACACAATAGGAATGACCAAAGCAGTCCAGAAAAAAAATATATATAAGTATATATATAATTGAGTCCCTTCCAAATTTAATAGATAGAACTCCTTCCAAAATCGTTTACTGGAAAAAAATTGTGTTCAATGATTTCAGTTTTTAAAATACTGGAGATAGAGAGTCTTAGAATGAAGTTAGTATGATAACCCCCACTTCTCCTCTTACCGGACCTCCGTTTGTTGTCAAGTTTTTCTTCTGCCGTGCAGCTGCGGACCTTTCTTTCTCTGCTCTTGGTAGATTCTGAGCACCGGGCTTCGGCATCTACGCAGCGTCAGCACGTTCAATCCCTGATCACCTGAATGCTCCAACAACCAGGATTGGCTCTTCAGTATGGGATTCTTGGAAAACGGAGTGATGGGGGTGTTTCGAAATTGTATCCTGTGGTCAAAATGATGGTAAGATAGGTAAAGTGCACTGTTACCAATGGCATCCACAAGTAATTATCCTCAATTACGCGTTTCGGCGCTCACTCATGCGCCTTTATCAAAAAGACTTCATACTAGTGGATGCAATGTGTGATATTTTTATAGTCAATGGTCTCCTTTTGAATTTGGATTGGTCCAGAGTAATTGGTAATTGATAGTCCGTGAATATTAACTCCTTGGTGTTCCTTATTTTCTTTTCTTTTGGGGTTGGTATTATAAGACTGGTAAAAAATGAAAGTCCCAAATTTGGAAGGGATATATACTTGCTAAAAATAATTATAATTAATATGAGAAATTGAGTGTTCTAAAGATAAAGTTATCAACATAATCGGATGTTCTGGAATTATATATATATATAAAGAATTATTTGTATATACATAAGTATACAGAATTACAACATAGATAGATCTGATAGTTCGAAATAGTTGTATGTAAATTAATAAGAGATCCTGTTAGAAAAAAATAAATCTTAGAACCTGTATTCGCCATATTGTATTACTATACTTAAAATACTTAAAATATCTAGTAAGTTAACATGAAAATGTATACAAATAAGATAAAATAGTGGATAAGTAGAAAACAATACTGCTTTTGGCTAAAAGAGACTTGCCCTTGTCTACTATTAACATAAAATATAAACAGTTCCTGATCAAGTTATGTACTCTTGGATGCTAATTTCTTATCTGGGAATATTTATGAAAGAAATGTGAAAAAATGTGAAAAAATATATATAAAAAATTATACATATGGAAATACATGTCACTTATAGTTAAATGAATGGATTAAGATCAAAGTCTGCATTTAATCCATTAGGTGAAAGTGATTTGAATTTAAATATTAATTCTGCTTCAGCTCGTAGCAGATCTTTCTCAAGTATTTCACCTCTATTTTTTGTTAGTTTTTTAATTCCCCAATATTTTAGGTCTGTTGGTTTCTGATTGTGGACCTCCTTGAAATGTTTTGACAATAAGTGTTTTTCATTACCCCATTTGATGTTAAGGAGGTGTTCACGAATTCTGTCTCTTAATGGTCTACTCGTTTCTCCTAAGTATTGAAAATCACAGGAACACTGTATCAAATATATAACACTCCTGTCTGTACATTTTATATTTTCATTGATAAAATGAATGTATTTACTTTTGGTTGACGAGACTCTTTTTGTTTTCTTACTGAACTTGCAAGATTTGCATGTCAAACATGGAAAAAAACCTTGAATTCTTTGTCCTTGTAGATCTAAATCAGATTTTATTTTTTTATTGAATTGACTAGGTGCTAAAATAGATTTAAGGTTTTTTGATCTTCTATATACGATAGAAGGATGTTCTTCTATTAGATCACTTAGTAGGGGATCCTTTCTAACTAAGTGCCAGTGTTTATTAAGGATTCTACGAATACGTTTATGATCTTGGCTGTAATTAGTTATAAATGGTCTATTAGATCTTACTTTATTCATATTCTTTTTGTTTACAGATTTTTTTTGTTAACTAGTAATTCTGTTCTATTACATTCTCTGGCACTATATTTAGCTTCCCTGACCTGATTTGTGTCATATCCTCTATCTAAAAATTTACTCTGTAACAGTTCTGCTTGTCTTTCATAATCTTCCTCAGTGGTACAATTCTTTCGAATTCTTAAGAACTGGCCTTTTGGAATATTTTTTATCCATCTCTCAGAATGGCAACTTTCTTTATGTACATAATTGTTAGCATCCACAGGTTTAAAATATGTTTCTGTAACTATTTTGTAGTCGATAATTTTTACTTTTACATCTAAAAAATTTATAGAAACCTTACTACACTCATAAGTAAAATTGAGGCCCCACTCATTTAGGTTAAGATCTTCAAAGAATAAATCTAAAAGTTCTAAATCCCCATCCCATATAATAAATAGATCATCTATAAAACGCTTGAATGAATGAATGAGGGCTGGATCCCGAAGGGACTGACATTGGGCGATACATTTGAATAAAAAGGCCTGATGATGAGATGAGCTGGCTTGGGCTACAACTGGTACACAGGCTGGCCTTTTTTTTTTTTTTTATAAAGCCGGAGGACTTGCTTGACTTATCCGCCAACAACTAGTGTTCAAGCCACAAGCGTTTAGGGCACTTTATAAATGTTTTACAAACATCAATTTTTCTGGCCGCTGCTACAGCAGTTGCTACAACAATACCCCAATTTTTCAGTCATTTGTACATTCCGAATTTTTCTGGCCTCTGCTGCAGCTCTGTGGGTACAAAACTCAAATAAAAAAAAATAAGGCACATAACACTAGTGATTAAACTGTTACGAATTGTACAACTTAGCACACCACTCATATCTGGTGGACCATTAAATTGAACGCAAAATGCCACAAATTTGAAAGAGTAGGACCGACCAAGCATCTTTATCCATCTCTTGGTTGCTCTAAATTATCTCTGTTTTCCATCTATGCCATACCTGTACTCTATTGTGCAAAAGGGTGGCATATGTGGTGTTTCATGCTGTTGTGGCTGTTGTGGGTCATGGCCCATGGTATAAAAAGGCTGAAGGAGAACGACCTGTAATGGGTGCCCCAGCAAATTTTTTGAAAAATGTTCCTGGTTCCTCTCAATTATCTCTGGGTTTCTAAAATGGATGCCATACCTGGACTCGCTTGTGCAAAAGGATGGCATATGTGGTGGTGTTTCCTGCAGTTGTTTCTGTTGAGGGTGCTGGACCCTCTTATAAAAAAGCTGAAGGAGAACGACCTGGAGTGGGAGTCCAAGCATGGTTTTTGGGGCTATTTCACTTTTCCAAACAATTATCTGTGTGTTTCTAAAATCAATGCCGTACCAGTACTCTATTGTTCAAAAGCATGCCATATGTTCTCTTTCCTGCTGGTATTTTGTTTGAGGGTCCTGGACCCTCTTATAAAAAGGCCTAAGGAGAAAGAGGTGTACTGGGTGTCCACTCATTTTTTTTTCTATTTCACATTTGACCAAAATTATCTCTGGGTTTGTAAAATTAATGCTGTACCTGTACTCTATTGTTCAAAAGGATGCCATACGTCCTCTTTCCTGCTGGTGTTTTTTTTGAGGGTCCTGGACCCTCTTATAAAAAGGCCTAAGGAGAAAGAAGTGTACTGGGTGTCCATCGAATCATTTTTTTTAATTCAAATTTCCATTTGCAACAAATTATCTCTGGATTTCTAAAATCAATGCCTTTCCTGTACTCTATTGTTCAAAAGGATGCCATACGTCCTCTTTCCTGCTGGTGTTTTTTTTTAGGCTTCTGGACCCTCTTATAAAAAGGCCTAAGGAGAAAGAGGTGTACTGGGTGTCCACTCATTTTTTTTTCTATTTAACATTTGACAAAAATGATCTCTGGGTTTGTAAAATCAATGCTGTACCTGTACTCTATTGTTCAAAAGGATGCCATACATCCTCTTTCCTGCTGGTGTTTTTTTTGAGGGTCCTGGACCCTCTTATAAAAAGGCCTAAGGAGAAAGAGGTGTACTGGGTGTCCACTCATTTTTTTTTCTATTTAACATTTGACCAAAATGATCTCTGGGTTTGTAAAATCAATGCTGTACCTGTACTCTATTGTTCAAAAGGATGCCATACGTCCTCTTTCCTGCTGGTGTTTTTTTTGAGGGTCCAGGACCCTCTTATAAAAAGGCCTAAGGAGAAAGAAGTGCACTGGGTGTCCATGGAATCATTTTTTTGATTAAAATTTCCATTTGCAAAAAATTATCTCTGGGTTTCTAAAATCAATGCCTTTCCTGTACTCTATTGTTCAAAAGAATGCCATATTTCCTCTTTCCTGCTGGTGTTTTGTTTGAGGGTCCTGGACCCTCTTATTAAAATGCCTAAGGAGAAAGAAGTGTACTGGGTGTCCATCGAATCATTTTTGGATTCAAATTTCCATTTTCAACAAATTATCTCTGGGTTTCTAAAATCAATGCCTTTCCTGTAATCTATTTTTCAAAAGGATGCCATATGTCCTCTTTCCTGCTGGTGTTTTGTTTGAGGGTCCTGGACCCTCTTATAAAAAGGCCTAAGGAGAAAGAATTGTACTGGGTGTCCATTGAATAATTTTTTTGATTCAAATTCCCGGTTGCAACAAATTATCTCTGGGTTTCTAAAATCAATGCCTTTCCTATAATCTTTTTTTCAAAAGGATGCCATATGTCCTCTTTCCTTCTGCTGGTTTTGTTGAGTGTCCTGGAGCCTCTGCTAAAAAGGCCTAAGGATAAATAAGTGTACTGGGTGTCTATTCAATGTTTTTTTAGATTTCCTGGTTGTAACAAATTATCTCTGTGTTTCTAAAATCAATGCCTTTCCTGTAATCTATTTTTCAAAAGGATGCCATATGTCCTCTTTCCTGCTGGTGTTTTGTTTGAGGGTCCTGGACCCTCTTAAAAAAAGGCCTAAGGAGAAAGAAGTGTACTGGTTGTCCATCGAATCATTTTTTGGATTCAAATTTCCATTTTCAACAAATTATCTCTGGGTTTCTAAAATCAATGCCTTTCCTGTAATCTATTTTTCAAAAGGATGCCATATGTCCTCTTTCCTGCTGGTGTTTTGTTTGAGGGTTCAGGACCCTCTTATAAAAAGGCCTAAGGAGAAAGAATTGTACTGGGTGTTCATCGAATCATTTTTTTGATTCAAATTCCCGGTTGCAAAAAATTATCTCAGGGTTTCTAAAATCAATGCCTTTCCTATAATATTTTTTTTCAAAAGGATGCCATATGTCCTCTTTCCTTCTGCTGGTTTTGTTGAGTGTCCTGGAGCCTCTGCTAAAAAGGCCTAAGGATAAATAAGTGTCTAATCAATGTTTTTTTCTATTTCCCGGTTGCAAATAATGATCTGTGGGTTTCTAAAATCAATGCCTTTCTTCTAATCTATTATTCAAAAGGATGACATATGTCCTCTTTCATGCTGTTGTTTCGGTTGAGGCTCCGGGACCCTCTTATTAAAAAGGCCTGAGGAAAAATAAGTGTACTGGGTGTCTAATCAATGTTTTTTTCAATTTCCCGGTTGCAAATAATGATCTGTGGGTTTCTAAAATCAATGCCTTTCCTGTAATCTATTATTCAAAAGGATGACATATGTCCTCTTTCATGCTGTTGTTTCGGTTGAGGCTCCGGGACCCTCTTATTGAAAAGGCCTGAGGAAAAATAAGTGTACTGGGTGTCTAATCAATGTTTTTTTCTATTTCCCGGGTCATATAAATGATCTCTGGGATTCTAAAATCAATGCCTTTCCTGTAATCTATTATTCAAAAGGATGACATATCTACTCTTTCATGCTGTTGTTTCGGTTGAGGCTCCGGGACCCTCTTATTAAAAAGGCCTAAGAATAAATGAGTGTACTGTGTGTCTAATCAATGATTTTTTCTATTTCCCGGGTCATATAAATGATCTCTGTGATTCTAAAATCAATGCCTTTCCTGTAATCTATTATTCAAAAGGATGACATATGTCCTCTTTCATGCTGTTGTTTCGGTTGAGGCTCCGGGACCCTCTTATTAAAAAGGCCTGAGGATAAATAAGTGTACTGGGTGTCTAATCAATGTTTTTTTCTATTTCCCGGGTCATATAAATGATCTCTGGGATTATAAAATAAATGCCTTAACTGTAATCAATTGTTCACAAGGATGCCATATGTCCTCTTTCATGCTGTTGTTTCAGTTGAGGCTCCGGGAGCCTCTTATAAAAAGTCTGAAGGATAAAGAAGTGTTCTGGGTGTCCAATCAATGTTTTTTTTTATTTCACAGTTGCAAAAAAAATATGGCTTTGTAAAATCTATGCCTTACCTGTCATCTATTGTTCAAAAGGATGCCATATGTCCTCTTTCCTGCTGTTGTTTTTGTTGGGGGTCCGGAACACTATTCTAAAAAGGCAGAAGGAGAACGACCTGTACTGTACTTGGTGTCCAATCATGTTTTTGTTTTCAATTTCACGGTTCATAATAAATATCGCCGTGTAACTAAAATCAATGCCATACCTGTACTCTGTTGTTCAAAAGGATGGCATATGTGGTGTTTCATTCTGTTGTGGTTGTTGAGGGACGTGGCCGTGGGACAGCGTATAAAACGGCTGAAGGAGAACAACCTGTACAGCCTTGCTCCTCTTTTTAGGCAGGCCAGCTCTTTGCATACATGCCCACAGACTCTGTAACGCATGCCTCTTTTAGGGAGAGGATCAGCCATAATGCAGGGTCAGAACCTCTGCCTGCAACTGTTATACTCGATTTTGCGAAAGGAAGTAAGCTTACCATGGTTCCCTGCACGCACGTATTGTTGTTATATTTTTGGTGAGGGTAATCATGATGGCCATGTAGACCACCACCACTGAGAGTCCTGGAAGTAACAGGGATGAGATAAAAGAGCTAAGAATAGTAGACCTTGAAACAACAGAGTTAGCCATGGGTGTTAGTGCAAAACCGCTTGGCTTTTTTTTGGCTTTGGATGCGGCTATTCATGCAGGCCATATAGAGCTGTCACCATTCGGTGTCGTATCAGCTACTAAACTAATAAGAACAGTACTACCAAAATACAGCCAATGAAGGGCCTTAGGAAGACTGAGCCAAGGTTGGATTGTAGTATTTGGTTAGGCTAATCATGATGGCCATGTAGACCACCACCGAGAGTCCTGGAAGTAACAGGGATGATGAGATGAAAGTGCTAAGAATAGTACTACTTGAAACAACAGAGTTAGCCATGGGTGTTAATCCAAGACCGCTTGGATTTATTTTTGTATTGGGTGCGGCTAATCATGCAGGCCATATAGAGCTGCCACCATTCGGTGTTGTATCAGCTATAAAAATAATAAGAACTGTACTATCAAAATACAGCCAATGAAGGGCCTATGAAGACTGAGCAAAGGTTGGATTGTAGTATTTTGTTTGGCTAATCATGATGGCCATGTAGACCACCCATAACAGGGATGAAAGTGCTAAGAATAGTACTAATTGAAACAACCGAGTTAGCCATGCGTGTTAGTCTAAGACCACTCGGCTTTTTTTTGGGTTTGGGTGCAGCTAATCATGAAGGCCAGATAGACCTGCCACCATTTGGTGTTGTAACAGGTATTAAACTGCAAAGAACAGTACTACTTAACACAACCTACTTACCATGGGTCCCAGAGCATATGTTTGGTTATTATATTTTGTAAGGGTAATCATGCAGGCCATATAGACCTCCACTGATAGGGTGAGTATGAGTAACAGCTATTAAAATGCGAAGGACATTACTAATTAACACAACATAGTTACCATGGGTCGCAGACCAAGAGCAGATGTCTTATTATTATATTTTGTATGGGTAATCATCCAGGCCGTATAGACCTCACCAAATAGGGGGAGTTACAGAGATTAAAGTGCTAAGAATGGTAGTACTTAAAACACAACCTAGTTAAAATAGGTACCAGACCGCATGTCTTATTATTATATTTTTTCAGGGTAATCAGGCAGGCCATATAGAACACAACACCCCCGATAGGGGGGGGGACAGGGATTAAAGTGCTAAGAAAAGTACTAATTAACACAAGCTAGTTGGGTCCAAGAATGCATGTTTAATTATTAGACTTTATTAGGGTAATTATATATCTAACAAATCTATCTATTTCTCTTCTATCGATTCTATCTAACTATCAATCTATGTATATCTATCTATCTATCCTATCTATCAATCTATCTTCTGTCCGGGATGTTTTGAGACAGCCACTTTGGGAATGTTAGTTGATTTAGGCCCATTATGGCTTAAAAGCAGACTCTGCATAAACTATGTAATTTTCCATGGGAGTTTTGCCAGGGATCCCCCTCCAGCATGCGACAGTCCAGGTGTTAGTACCCTTGAAACAACTTTTCCATCACTATTGTGGCCAGAAAGAGTCCTTGTAGGTTTTAAAGTTCGCCTGCCTATTGAATTCAATGGCGGTTCGCGGGTTCGCGAACAATACCGGAAGTTCGAGTCCGCCGTTCCCGAACCGAAAATTTTAATTTCGCAACATCACTAACTCTTATGCTGCAAAAGCCATATGTAGCTGTTTGCAACTGATTGAGGTATAAAAATACCTACTGCATTTGGGGACAAATTACACATCAGTGTACTCTAGATACAATAAAATGCACTAAGCCATAGGGAGTATGTAATGTGTCTGTTTACTAGGAGTGACTACAACTTGAGATGTGTCACATTTAGTGGAAGCTAAGGAGAACACTAGATATAGTAATACAGGTAGGTTGGGATAGGTAGGAGAGGCATTATGGGTATCAGGAAGTGTTTTGTGTTTAAATGGGAAATATAGATAGTAGTGAATGGCAGGAAATCTGCAGACACCAAGCTTTATCTTGGCTGTCAAGAGCTATTGCGTGTCTAAGCTGCCTTACAGAGCAGCTCTTAGCTCTGCCTGCTCAAGCGCTTAAAATGTTCAGATTCAAACATACATCAAGTGTCTCTCTGGACGTCAAAAGGCTGAAGCATTAGAGAAATATTTTGTTTAAAAATATTTCCTTATGCAGTTAAATGGAGGAAGTGTTTACATGATCTTAAAAACTGAAATGAGCCTAACACTGCACAGTGCATGCAAACTATTTATTAGTTTAAAAAGCCAGAAGCTAAAGTCTACATCAGAGCTTTCCAAAGTTTTCATGTTGTTGACACACTTTTTAGACCTACATCATTTCGCGACACAGTAATTCAGTTGTACTAGCAAAAAGGAGGTTAAACTAGCTTGTTTTAAAAGATACAGACACATAAATAAATTATATAATAACAAAATGTATTTACAAGTAACCGTATGTATGTGCAAGAATTAAAAAAATGTTTATAATAACTACACCAATAAATACTTACTATTTTAATGGGATGTATGAGGTTGATGGGATGAACAGAGTTTCGGAATATTTGGTGGAATATTAGATAAAGACACTCGCATTTCATCATCAAGCATTTTTAAGCTTCCACTTCCTATCCATATATCAAGAGCAAGAGCAGCAATGCACTACTGGGAGCTAGTTGCAAAAAAAACAAACCACTGACTTCTGACTTCAGCTCAGCTCAGTGCCGCCCTCAGAGCTCTGTGAGTCCGACTGACTACTGCCCGTTCTGCAAACACACTGCTGTCCCACTCACTGGCTACACTTGCAGTCACAAGCCGATTAAGGAGACTACACGTGCAGTCAGGAGCCAATGTGCCGCCAAATGTAATAGTTTCAGTTCCCACAGTGCCAATTGGTTAAGATGATCTGTGACCCACTAGGTATCAATCACGTGTCAACCATGTGATATGCGTAGCAGGCAGGTGGAAAGTCAGAAACCAAAAAACAATTTAAAAAAATTTTTTTTTTTAAAATTTGTGCTGAAGCAGGGACACACCTACACACTGCTGCTGACACACTAGTGTGTCCCGACACACAGTTTGGAAAGCACTGGTCTACATGAACTGGAAATGTTTGTACAATACATCACAAAATACAACTTTGTTACAATTTAACATAAATGTGTCTGTTTCCTAAAGGACACTCAAGTCAAAATTAAACTTTAATGATTCAGATAGAGCATGCAATTTTAAACTTTCCAATTTACTTCCATTCATAAAATGTGCACCGTCTTTTTATATTTACACTTTTTGAGTCATTAGCTCCTATTGAACCTCCAATCCCATCTCTCTCCTTCTCTTCCTTTGAAGTCCACTGTATTTGCCTGTTCTCCCCCCCTCTCCCTCAAAGTGGCAGTCATCTATCGCCCTCCTGGACCTACCTCCCATTTTCTTGACAACTTTGCTGCCTGGCTTCCTCACTTTCACTCTACAAATATACCAACCCTAATTCTTGGGGACTTCAACATTCCCATTGACAACCCGTCTGCCCCTGCTGCCTCTAAACCTCTTTCACTCACATCCTCCTCCATTCTCTCACAATCCACCCTATTCCCTACCCACCGTGATGGACACTTCATCAACCTGGTATTTTCCTACCTCTGTTCTATATCTGACCTCACCTGTCACCCTTTTCCAATTTCAGACCATCACCTGGTAACCTATAATATTAATGCAACAGCTAAACCCACTCCTCCATCCCACCCTGCAGCTGTAGAAATTTACATGCTGTGGATCCACTCCAATTTTCAAAAATTATTCAAGATCTCCTACCTCACACTTCCACTATAACCTGCCCTGATCTTGAAACAACCCACTATAACAAAACTTTCTCCTCTGCACTAGCCACACTTGCCCCTCCCCAGCTGCGCAAAACATCACGCTGTCAGTTGCAGCCCTGGCACTCTGAGCAAACATGCTATTTGCAAAAATGCTCCCGTACTGCAGAGCATGTCTGGAGGAAAACTCACTCTGAACCTGACTTCATACACTATAAGTTTATTCTTCGTTCATACACTTCTGCCCTTCACTTAGCCAAGCAAACCTACTTCTCTTCTCTTATATCTACTCATTCCTCAAACCCTAAACAACTCTTCTCTACCTTTAACTCTCTCCTCTACCCTCCTGCTCCACCCCCCTCATCTGTCTTTAGTGCTCAAGACCTGGCAGACTACTTTTTAAATAAAACACGTTCTATCCGGAGCAACATACCAACACCAACATGCAATATTCCATCAACAGGCCCAGTAACTCCCTCTGCCACCCTCTGCGTCTTCCATCCATCCACTGAGAATGAAGTTTCCTCCTTACTATCTTCCTCACGCCTCACTACCTGCCCGCTCGACCCTATCCCTTCCCATCTAATACCCTCCCTATCTTCCACCCTCACTCCTGCTCTTACCCACATCTTCAACCTATATCTTTCTACCGGATCATTCCCATCTTCTTTCAAACACGCAAAAGTCACTCCCATACTCAAAAAACTGTCCCTTGACCCTAATTCTCCTGATAGCTACCGCCCCATATCACTGCTTCCACTAACATCAAAACTCCTTGAAAAACTAGTTTACAATCGCCTAACCCACTTCCTGTCCGCCAACTCCTTGCTTGACCCCCTGCAATCCAGATTCCGCCCCAAACACTCAACTGAGACTGCCCTTACCAAGGTTACTAACGATCTTCTCTCTGCTAAAAATATTGCCCACTACTCCATACTCATCTTACTTGACCTCTTAGCTGCCTTCGACACAGTTGACCACCCCCTCCTCCTACAGGCTCTTTTGGCCTCTGTGACTCTACTCTTTCCTGGATTCACTCTTATCTTTCTCACAGGTCTTTTTCTGTGTCATTTGCCGGTGACTCCTCCTCTCCAATGCCTCTGTCTGTTGGAGTACCTCAAGGATCTGTTCTGGGTTCTCTACTCTTCTCCATTTATACTTCTACGCTGGGTAAACTTATCACCAGTTATGGCTTCAAATATCACCTCTATGCTGATGACACCCAGATCTACCTCTCCAACCCTTCTCTCTCTCCCTCTGTCATTTCTCATGTCAGCGACTGCTTATTTGGTATTTCTTCCTGGATGGCCTCTCACCACCTAAAGATTAACATGTCCAAGACTGAGCTCCTTCTTATCCCCCCTCAAGCTCTACGCCGACTTGTGACTTATCTATCCCTGTTGACGGCATCACCATTTCCCCATCGCCCCACGTCCGCTGCCTCGGAGATACACTTGACTCATATCTATCCTTTGCCCCCCATATCCAATCGCTTTCTACATCCTGCCACAACCATCTACGCAACATTTCCAAGATTCATCCTTTTCTGTGCGCTAACACCACAAAGCAAATAATCCACTCCCTTGTTATTTCCCGACTTGACTACTGCAATAACCTACTTACTGGCCTTCCTCTTTCCCGCATCTCCCCCTACATTCCATCCTAAATGCCTCTGCCAGGCTGATCCACCTTTCCCGTCGCTCTGTATCTGCTGCACCTCTCTGTGAGTCCCTTCATTGGCTCCCCATATACAGCAGAATAAAATTCAAAATTCTCACCCTTGCATACAAAGCGCTCACCAACACCGCTCCCCTCTACCTATCCTCTCTAATCAACAAGTATACTCCAGCCCACCCACTAAGATCCAACAATGACCTGCTCCTTGCATCTGCAACTATCACCTCCTCTCATGCTAGACTGCAAGATTTTTGTCTGGCAGCATCTACCCTCTGGAACACTCTCCCTCGTGCTGTCAGGTTTTGCCCTAATCTTTCTTCCTTTAAATGCTCTCTGAAGACTTTTCTGTTCAGAGAAGCCTACCACCCAACTCAATAATATTTCTCTTAACTAACAACATTTCCCTCATCTAACTCTGCATTAACATCTTTCTCTATCTTGCAGTCCTCACCTCGTGTTTCTCAACCTCGATTGTAAGTTCCCACGGGAATAGGGCCCTCAATTCCTCCTGTATGTGTTTGTAAATTCTGTCCTGTCTCTTAGAAGTTTTATATTATTGTTTTATTTAAATGAACTGTATCCATGGACAGCGCTGCGGAATATGATGGCGCTTCATAAATAAAGTATAATAATATTGAGCATGTGCAAGAATACACAGAATATACGTATATGCATTAGTGATTGGCTGACGGATTAACATGATACAGGATGAGTGGAAATGGACAAATGTGTCAGGAAAAAAATCTACTACTCACTTGAAGTTCAGACTAAGTGCTATTGCATTGTATTTTTATCACGCATTTGTTGATTATGCAAATCTACTGTATTTACTGGTCCTTTATAAAAGTAATTTACGGCTCCATTTTAGTAAAAGGTTTCAATTGAAAAGGTTACTGCTTTGCGAGCGGTCACTCTTTTCGTGTAGGTGTAAGTTAGAGTTGTGTTAACGCTTCCACCCGATGCCCGATTTCTATAATAATAGCTTACTATGGTAACTCGACCTTACACTACACTCGATCGCATATACGGCGCCGCATACAAGTGTGGCGCCGTATATTTTACCCGTCGCTTGCTGTTAAAATAAAATCAAACACCTAACGCATGCACAATATCTACCTCTCAACCGCAACCCCCCCACCGCAATAACTAATGTATTTACCCCTAATCCGCCATGCCCCCACAACGCAAACTATCTATTAAATCTAATAACCCCTAATCCGAAATGCCCCCACATCGCAAAGTATCTATTAAATCTATTAAGCCCTAATCTGCCACCCCCACAACGCAATCTAGCTATTTAAACTATTAACCCCTAATCCGCCAATAATTCACATCGCAATTAACCTAATAAATTTATTAACCCCTAAACCGCCAATAACCCACATCGCAATTAACTAATCACTAAGCCCCCTAACTAATCACAAAACATAAATTAAAATAATCCTAAATTACAGTTTGAACAGCCAATAGGATTTCAGTAGCTCTCATCCTATTGGCTGATTTGAATTTGAAGAATCAAATCAGCCAATAAGAATGCAAGGGACGCCATATTTAATCACGTACCTTAAATTCACTATTCAGTGTACATCGGCGATCGTATGAAGAGGATCCTTCACGCTCCATGGTTCCGCGGTCGCCGGACTTCTGTTCCGTGGTCAAGGATGAAGATAGAAGAGGTCGCCGCTTGGAAGAAGACTTCACCGCCGGACTTCAGGAACCGGTCAACGCTTGGAAGAAGACTTCACCGCCAGACTTCAGGAACTGTGAGTACCTATCTGGGGGTTAGAGTTAGGCCTTTTTTTATTTTTTTATTTTTTAGATTAGGGATTTTGGGCAATCTTCAAAGAGCTGAATGCTCTTTTAAGGACAGTAAAAGAGCTGAATGCCATTTTAAGGGCAATGCCCTTACAAATGCCCCTTTAGGGGCAATGGGTAGTTTAGGATTTTTTAGTGTTAGGTTTTTCTTATTTTGGGGGGGTTGGTGGGTGGGGGGTTTTACTGTTAGAGGGGGCACTTAGTATTTTTTTTAAGGAAAAGAGCTGTTTAAATTAGGACAATGCCCTACAAAAGGTGCTTTTAAGGGCTATTGGTAGTTTAGTATTAGATGAGGGGGTGTTTTTATTTTGGGGGGGGCTTTTTTATTTTCATAGGGCTTAGGTTTCATTTTTTTATTTTTGATAATCTTGTTTATTATTTTATGTAATGTTAGACTTTTTATTTTCTGTAATTTTACCTTAATTTAAACTTAGTTTTTTTATTTTTAAAGTAATGTTAGGTTTTCAATTTTAATTGTAATTTAGGATTATTTTAATTGATGTAATATGGTTAATTTAGGGGTGTTAGGTTAGAGGGCTTAGTGATTAGTTAGGGGGCTTAGTGATTAGTTAATTGCGATGTGGGTTATTGGCGGTTTAGGGGTTAATAGATGTATTAGGTTAATTGCAATGTAGGTTATTGGCGGATTAGGGGTTAATAGTTTAAATAGCTAGTTTGCGTTGTGGGGGGTGGCAGATTAGGGGTAAATACTTTGCGATGTGGGGGCATTGCAGATTTAGGGTTAATAGATTTAAAGGGACAGAAAAGTAAAAAAAAAACCTTTCATGATTTAAATAGGGCATGTAAATTTAAACAACTTTCCAATTTACTTTTATTACCAATTTTGCTTTGTCCTCTTTGTATTCTTAGTTGAAAGCTAAATCTAGGAGGTTCATATGCTAATTTCTTAGGCCTTGAAGACTGCCTATAATCTGAAAGCATTTTGACAGTTTTTCTCCACTAGAGGGTGTAGTTCATATGTTTCATATAACATTGAGCTCAAGCATGTGAAGCTCCTAGGAGTCAGCACTGATTGGCTAAAAATGCAAGTCTGTCAAAAGAACTGAAATAAGGGGGCAGTTTGCAGAGGCATAGATACAAGGTAATCACAGAGGTAAAAAGTATACAATTATAACTGTGTTTGTTATGCAAAATTGGGGAATGGGTAATAAAGGGATTATCTACCTTTTTAAACAAAAAAAATTCTGGTGTTTACTGTCCCTTTAATACATAGTTTGCGTTGTGGGGGCATTGCGGTTTAGTGATTAATAGATTTATTATAAATTGCGATGGGGGGGGGGGGGGGGGATGGTGGATAGAGGGGTTTTGACGTGTCGGGTTAGATTTCAATGGGAAAAAGGTCTCAAAGAGCACCTTTTTCCTGTTTTACACCTAGTTGAGCTGGGTGTAATTTTTGTTAATGTATCGGCAGCCTCCGATAGTGTATTAATGGTTTGCATGGGCATTGGAAACCGGGTATAATTTAAAGATTCTTCCTATACTTTGTAAGCAAAGCAAAACAAGAGAAACATCAAGGTAGAATTACACTTTATTTGGAGCACAGACATGATTCAAAACACTCACAAAAGGTTAATATAAAATCTGCAATGACATAAGCAGGATACTCAGTCTGGGTCTGTACAGGCTATATATCCTGGCTCCAACACAGGACTACCAGAGTTCACCACAGCCGAGAAATTTTTCCAACAATTCAGTCTGCAGCAATCCACCACATGCATCTGCTAAATTCCTCTTGAGAAAGATCGCTAAGAAGCGAACGAAACGGGTTGAGGGCGGAGCTGTGGTGGATTGCTGCAGACTGAATTTTTGGAACCTTTCTTGACTGTGGTGAACTCTGGTAGTTCTGTGTTGGAGCCAGGAGATATAGCCTGTACCAACCCAGACTGAGTATCCTGCTTATGTCATTGCAAATTTTAATTTAACCTCTTTTGAATGTTTTAATTGTGTGTGTGCTTCAAATAAAGTGTAATTCTACCTTGAAATGGGGTTGCGCCATTTTCTCTTGTTTTCCTGCAGATTTCCCATGTGCAGAGTGCATGTGACACACCTCTGACTTCGGCAGCACCTAGCAGTCAAGTGGAATTGGAGGACAAGTTGGATTTTCTACTATCTGTTATACAACTTGTCACGGATACCAGATGGCTAAGGCTACCCCCTACAACCTCACCCCTGTTGTTTCTCAGTGGTTTTGGGGCTCCTCAGAGCAACCACCATCTCTGGAGACTGTTTGTTTGCTCGGTTTTGGCTTGTTTTTGTGTTCAGAGAAGAGTTAGTTTATGACCAGGAAAACCCTCCTAGGCTGGCCGGGCTCCTGGAACTCCCGGTCGGCCGCCTCACAACGGATACCCGCCTAACCCCTCTCAGGCTGGCCAGGCTCCTGGAACTCCCGGTCGGCTACAGGACAGCAGGACACCCGCTAATTTTACCCCTGGTCGCTCCAGCAACCATGTACCCCAGAGCTCCGCTCTTTTGGGGATTAGTAGCCCCTAGGGAGGACAAGAGGTGGGTAAATTACCAGAGGGGAGCTCCTTTGGGAACCGGAGGTTTTGGACACCCCTAACCCCATAAATTCAACGGACTGTAACTCCGGTCCCCAGTAACGAATCATGCTGATTTTTGGACTGTGAAATCTGGGGACCGAGAGCTTTAAAAAGCGCCACCGTTCCACCGGGATCACCCCAAAACCGCCACCCCTATGTATTGAGATTATGTGGGACTGTGGCTACTATGGAGGCGCCGGTCAGTCTGGAGAGGCGCCGCGGGAATGGCGGGAAAATTGGGGCATTGTTCAGCATCTTATCAAGATCAGTTGTGTGTATAAAAGGAGTGTATGTTTCTCAATAAAATCAGTTTAACCTGAATGCTAGGCTGTCTAGTTATTTGGGTTTGCTCCAGCTAAAATTACTTTCCTGAGCTACATAGCAGCCTGTTCCAGGCAGAGGAAGGACACGCTGGAAGAGCTACCTAGCCTGGGTAGCTGGAGCCTGCCAAAGGGTGGGACCCTGAATACTGGTGCTGTCGGGCATCAGGGGTGGCTACAGGCTGTGGTCACTTGCCAGCTACATAGCTGCAGTCGGCAGGGAGGAAGCAGGACCCTATTTGGCGGAGCTACCCAGTCGGGGTAGTCGGGGGTATCCGTCACACAACTACAGACTTATCTTTGGAACTGAGTTATATTATCTGTCCAAAAAGAGGGATCTGTTAACAAATCTTTATATGTGCATGATGTATTCCAAATTAACCCATTTATCTGATTTTTTTTTCATTATTTGTTTTCCATTTCTGATTATTTGTATTAACATTGCATTATTGTTACTGTTCAATTATCATAATTTCTGCACTAACTATCTTACCTCTTACCAGTGGGGAATAATATCATTTGTTATTTTTTGTTCTCTATCCCTACATTTATTTCAAGCCCCATAACTAACAACTGTAGCCATTAGTTGCACTGTAAGTATTTTTTTCAGAATTATTTGTATGGGATACAATAATTTTTTCAGCAGCCATAGTCTGGTTGCCGAAATTGAGGTATAACGGGCCGTTGGAAGCAGTCGATAAACGATATTGCTTCCAACAACATATTACGGCTCAAGCGAGCCCTCAGTGTTCAATATCCCAAATATCCCACCTAATAGTGAACAAACATATAAAGATGGGCAGCAACTTCTTCAAAATCTCACTTAGCAATGTGTGCAATGTGCTAAACAATAAAAAAGGGCACCCCAATAGCGTAATAACGTCACTGTAATTGAAACAAAACAAAAGTTCCACAGAGCAAGATCTTCCTGCTGTTCGGTAAGCTCAACTCTATGATGAATGTTGTAACATCATGGCATGTAGCCAGTTGCCAGTAGCCAGTAGCCAATAAAGCTGTTTGCCTCAACAGAGTGCCACTTTTAGTGCTCTCTGAATATATACATTTCAGGCAAAACTTGGAAATGCAATAAAAAAGTGCTTAAAAAAAATTAAAAACCTCATAACTTTAATAAAATATTTTCTCACAATGCATTTCTCAGTGTAAAACCACTAATTTTTTATCAGCTGAATCCATTACTATGCATTACTGCAATACCCCTGCAGTAATGTAATTACTATGCAATATCCCTATTTCCGCGTGAGCCTTTAGGCTCGCCGGAAACAGCAGTTATGAAGCAGCAGTCTAAAGACCACTGCTCCATAACTTGTCCGCCTGCTCTGAGGTTTGCTGACATCAATCCACCCGATCCTATACGATCGGGATGATTGACACCCCCTGCTAGCGGCAATTGGCCGTGAATCTGCAGGGGGCGGCATTGCACAAGCAGAACCTAATATATTCATACAATGATTTTTAAATTTTTTATTTTTTTTTAAAAATCATCAAAAAAATCAACAAAAAAATCCAATAAAAATTGAAGAACAAAATATAATTTATAAATTTGGATTATTTGATTAAGAATATTGGAGTCATTTCAGCATGGTCTGCTTTCGTGAGCTTAGTTAATGTTCTGGACAAATAGAAATAAGAAGAAATAAACAATGATACACAGCTTACGAAAGCACACCATTAATACCATTAAAACCATCATAAGCATTAAAATCCTTGGGGGAACAAAGTGTTAAATATTGGAGATGTAAATTCTATGTACCAATATAAAATAACTGTATATCGGTGACAAAAAGAATACTCTCTGCAGCCATAGAGAGAAAGCATATATATATATATGATATGATAAGAAATGCCTTCGGTCCATTGATCTCTCATTTTTTCTTTTCTTTTTTTCTATTTGTTCTCTCTTACTTTTGTATTTTAAATTGTATATTTAGTTTAATTTTTAGGGTTACTGTTAGAAAAATTGTACAGTTTGTTCTAAACGATTCTATATACTATTTGGTTATATACTTTGCTAAATAGAATTGTGAATACAAAGTTGCGATATACATAAAAATAGTTTAACTATGTGGTTAAAAGTCTACCTAGCAACAGTTGAGCAACCATACTGTCCATTTTTACTATTGGCTAAGACATGTACTGAAACGAGGCTACCGTTCTGTCAATGGTGGTCACGTGATTGGAGGGATGTTTAAAGGTTAGTGGTTTCGACTATTCTGTAAGTCACTATTGAGAAAGCTTCGGCGAAACGCGTCTAGTAACGCCACAGTGGGAATCGGAGGTATTTACTAAAGTACACAGTACTGTCACTAAGAACTCAATCCAGGTCTGTAAATGTTTGTTTTTTACAATTGCTTAATAAAAGTTACATTTTAATTGATTCACACTGGATGGGACATTTGTCTTTCAAAAGGGAGACTTTTTCAGTTGACCGCTGTAGATTGTATTAACACGCCAAACTTTTTGATATTTTTATTTTCTAAGATTGACCTCAGAGGTGCCTCAAATTCTTAAGGGTTATGAGTGGAAGACTGCTTTTCGACCAAGCTATGGCCTCTTTGAATATTTGATAATGGTCTTTGTAATGCTCCTGCGTCATTTCAACATTTTTGAAGGACATTTTCAGAGATATCCTTGACAGTTTTTTGGTTATATATCTTGACAATATTTTGATTTTTTTCTCAGTCTATTAAAGAACATGAGTTTCATGTAAAAGAATTTATGTTTTGTTTGCCTAAAAAATAGCTTTATGCCACATTTGAGAAATGTCTTTTTGATGTTACTTCTTTTGATCTCCAAGGCGTATTGTGATGGACCCTAAATAGGTTCAAGCTATTACTTACTGGCCGGTTACCACTAATGTAAAATCTGTGCAAAGATTTATCGTTTTTTCTAATTTTTACCATAAATTTATCTGGGGATTATCAGCCATTTGTGCCCCTATTACTAAATTGACTAGTTCTAAGTCAAAATATCATTGGTCTGTTGAAGCCCATGAAGCTTTTGATAAATTAAAGCAACTTTTTGCTTCAGCCTCTATTTTAGCCCAGCCAGATTTGTCTAAACGATTCTTTTTAGAGGTGGATGCTTCTGAGATGGCTATTGGAGCAGTGTTGTCACAGAACACAGTGGAGAAATAGGTGCTTCACTCAGTGGCCTTTTTGTCTAGGAAACTGTCTCCTGCTGAATGAAACTATGATATAATAGACAGGGAGCTACTACTAACTTAAAATTGCAGTGTCCTAAAAAATTTAGGTCCCTGATTTTTGGGTCCTTTTAAGATTGTGAGTTTGGTGAATCCAGTGGCAGTTCACCTTGAAATACCACCTTCTTTTAAAATTCACTCTGTGTTTCATGTGTCCTTTTGAAACCTTTCAGGGAGTCCTCACTTTGGTAGCACAGGACTTCCCCTCCTACTGCTCTAGGTGAATGAGGTTGAAAATAACATTATTTATTCTTACCTGATAAATTCCTTTCATTTTTGGTTGTAAGAGTCAACAAAATCCTTACTTGTGGGGAAATTTACTTACTGGCCACCAGGATGAGGAAAAGAGACCCCACAACAACGTTATAAGTATCTCTTCCACTTCCCTTTCTCTCCCAGTAGTACGTATAGCTGAGGAAAATAAGGAAGTAGTAAGAAGATAGTAGGGTAAAGAGATGCAAACTAAAAATGCCGTCAATCAATAAAAATAAAAAGTGGAGGGTTTGTGGACTTTTACTACCACGAAAGAAAGAAATTTATCAGGTAACAATAAAGTATGTTTTCTTTCTAAGTGATGAGTCCACAAAATCCTTATTTGTGGGAATTAATACCCAAGCTAAGGAGTCCACAAATAAAAACGGGTGGGAAACAAGAAAGAAGGAACCTTTTACCATAAACCAACACCTGAAATACCTTCTTACGCAGAACCATCTCCACCAAGACAAAAAAACTGAAAACTTGAAAAGTATAATGCAAAAAACATTACCAAACATTCAGCATAGTGACCACACCACCTGGTCTATTAAAAAACCTCCTTCTGCAATTACCAAGAATAGAGCAGGAACTAAAAAATCTAGTATGTATTGGAAACAAAAAGGCAGAGAATCAAACCCTAGAAGCATTCACACAGAACTCCAATGGAAAAAAAGAGGACCAAGAATGCAGTCCGATGAGACTTTCATACATCCTAAAGGGATCGAAAGATTCAAGGATGCTAACAGATTTCCATGCATAACCCCAAACTGTGTACCTGAATTGATATACATTTCCACCCCTTGAAGAAAATGTACAAAAAGACAAACCAACAGGCCTGAGATAAAATTTATAGTATTGAGCCAGATCCAACGCCATTGAATAAAATGATTAATCTCCCAAATTGAAAAGCACACTGGACACACAGATTAAAAACTAGAAAACTTTTCTAACTGAGAAGTCCAAGATACCCCTCCAAGACAACAGTGAGCCAATAAAAATATTTCTGCTTGAGCACCCTTAGAGTAGTCAGATTGGACCAACAAACCAAATAGCAAAAAAACTAAGTGAAGCTAGGATGACCTGACAACTAGAGATCATTCCAAAAGGTAGAGTCAAACAAATCAGAAAAACACTCTTCCCTGGTCTAGATTCAAATTATAAATAAAGTACGCTGATTGCACTGCAGAGAGTAAAGAGAATCTCCGAATTCGGGACAGAAGAGCATCTGACCGCCCAATTGAAGAAAAACATAAATTATGCTTACCTGATAATTTTCTTTTCTTCTGATGGAAAGAGTCCACAGCTGCATTCATTACTTTTGGAAAATAAGAACCTGGCCACCAGCAGGAGACAAAGACACCCCAGCCAAATGCTTAAATACTCTTCCCACTCCCCAGGGTGAAAGGTGTCAAAAGAAAAAAAATAAGGATGCCCCAAATAAAAATTACGGGGGGGGGGGGAGCTGTGGACTGTTTCCATCAGAAGAAAAGAAAATTATCAGGTAAGCATAATTTATGGTTTTCTTCTTAAATTATAAGAGTCCACAGCTGCATTCATTACTTTTGTGAAAACAAATTCCAAGCTATAGAGGACACTGAATGCCAAGACGGGAGGGTACAATAGGTGGCCCATTCTGAGGGCACCAAGCCTGAAACCACTGCCCAAAACTTTGAAAGGAAAAGCTCAGAGGAGACTGACCTGCAGGTAGTCCAGAGCTTAGCTAGAGACAGCAAAATCGGACTCAACTGAGCCAACAGGCCTCCAGGAGACACCGCCTCCCAACAATTGGTTTCTCACCACTCACTCCTCACTAAAGAAGGGAACACCAGCCTAAACTCCCAAAGGGATAGGGCCAGGAAGAAACGAAGGATAAAAACAAAAGGTCACAAAATCCATAATAGGAAAACCCCCCAGAGCGAGCCCAGCTCACAAGGGCCCAAATGGGTCCCGACAGACAAAGGGAGACTATGCCTAGACTAGGCCAAACCGGAGGTATAGAACTGGGCATAGGAACAGAGAAGCCTGTCCCTCAAACGTCGTGCAAAAGCACCAAAAGACAACAGAAGACGGAGTCCTCACATCATCCAAACTTGGAATACTGAAGTATTCCGCTTACAAAAAAAACGTGTAACAGACCCAGACAAAAAACCCTGAGTCAAGAAAACGCCACCATCATCAGGATGACACAGAGAATATTTGCTGAGAAGTAAAAGTGGCCAGCAAAGGAACAGATTGCAAGAAAACTCCCAGACAGAGGGCACACTGTAGACAATCCAAGCCGCCAGACCTACCCACAGATCTTCCAAAAAGGGGGAAGCACATAACCTCCACGAGGCCCCCCAAGAAAGAGAGGTGATACCCAGAACCCGAGGTGGAGCAATCCTAGACCCTCTGCTTGTAAGCCAATGGAGCTAGCTACTATGCCCACCTAGATCCTGAAGATGACAACATCTCTCAGAATACACTCCCAGCCAGGCCAGGCCCAGCAATGGCAGGTCTGAAACAGGGGAACAGAAGAACCCCAAAACCAGCTCAAAGACGAGCGGAAGAATGGCCACAGCGAATCCAACAGAGCACGGGTGCAACCTGACGCCTTAGAACAGACTACAGGACCGTAGACCCAAAGGATCTAGCAAAAAGGTCCAACTTAGTCTCGACACAGAGCCAGCAAGACTCCAGATGGAACATAACAACCCAGAGAGAATACCTCTCTCTGCTAGGGAAACTCACTGTTCCCATCTCCTGAATCCAGGAGAAGCCCTAAGAAAAGGACCATATCTACATAAAAAGGAGAATAAGCTATCAACCAAAGAAGGAGAAAAGGCTAAAGGTTAGCACCTACCGCAAGCCACAAAGCCACAGGCTAAGGGAGAGATCAATCCCCAACGCAGAAGCCCTGGAGTAAGGGATTCCCCTAAACTAGCTTGCAAAGATGCAACCAATGTGCAATAGTAGTAGCAGTCACACTGAAGTCCATTCACATGCAGAGCAGTGAATTCAATGGATACTACAGCAAGCTGACCAAGGGAAACCGCCTACAGTGCAAAACAAGCCCAATGAGCAACGACACTCAGAAAATCTGGCCAACCAAGACCAGGTCAAGTATTCAGAGTAAAAGGACATAGCCCAAGTTCCCAGGAATTGGGGAACCCCGAACCAGCCCTGGAGCCTAAAAGACCAGTAACAACCCACAACAGGGTCCCCAAGGGAAAATTCTGAGTGAAACTCAGCAACCAGAAGCCCCATGGAGAAACAGGTCTGAGCCCCCAATTGTTTAAACAAACAATACCCAAAAACTAAACATCCCGTCTGATATAAAAACCCAGACGACAGGGGATAATAATGCAATATCCAGATCCACCCGGGCAACGAGAAAAACTTGCAAGTCCCGACCAAAGGAAGAGACCACCTCTTGCTGAAGTCTCACTCTCTTAAGGAGCTAAGACAGTAAAATTTATACAACGACACTAGAGCCCCTAGACTCTCCAACAGCCTCAGGACAATAAGGCAAGGGGATACCCCGAGGTCAAAACCCCTTGAGCAAAGGCTGGTCTCCATATCACCTCCGTACAAGCGGATGATCACAGGGAGAAAGGGGCACAAATCAACCCCAGCTCCGGGAGGAACCCCAAGCAAGCCCAAGGAGACAATGCCCAGTGTCCCGAACAGGGAACAAACATCTCCCAGGCTCCTAAAAGGAGACCTAACCTGAAGACCACAGAGGAAGACTAAAAAGGTGTCAGAAAAACAGCTAGACAGTACACAGTCGATGTGCAATAGCTGCAGCTGGTTACATTTTGCAAACCATCCACTGCAAGGCAGCTAAACTACCCTTCAAACTACTAGCTGCAGAGGACCAAGTCCAAAAAAGGACATCACAGAGCCTTAAAAGAAAAAGGCCAAACCGCTCACCCGGCGGTAAGAAGGCGCTAAGCCCTCCAACTCTCCACCACGTGGGGGAGGAAACTATAGTGTCCAACAATATCAGAAGCAAAAGAAAGTGACACAGCGGAAACTCCACTGACCCAGTTATAGTGAAGGCTATAAGAACTGAGACAATCCTTCCTGTCTCACGGACCCACAGGTCCTCTAGAATGCTTAGTTGAATGTTAAACAAAAGATAACATGAGCACTGGGCGCCTCGACAGGACCAGCCATCAGAATGGTGCCACGTGTCTGAACAGCCACAAGACAGAACTGAACCCAGCAGGACCAGCCTGCAACCCAGGTCCTAACCGTCAAGCTGCATAAATCCTCCCTCAGATAGAAAGAAAGGAAAACAGACAATAATAGGACTAACGTGTCCCCAAAAACACTTCTGTAGAAGTAACAGAGAGTATCAGTGCCAGTTTAAGATTCCAGAAGGAAACAAATAAACAAAATAAAAGACATCATAATTGGATAAAAAGAAAATATAAGGCAACCCGTAGGTTAACGCCAAATAAGAAAACAGGCCTACTGCAGGACCAGCCAAACGGAGCCCTAATCTTCCAAAAAACAACAGTCAGGAGATTATATCATCCCCACATGCCTAATGAGGTGCAGACTGAAAATTCTCGTATCCGATAAGGATAGGATCATTAAGTAATTGAAAAACATGTCTGAGTAAGACAAGGCGCGCAACTCTGTAACAAAAGGCACAACACTCAGGGACAGTTACACCCACAGGGAACTGTACAGGCCCTCCCCAAGGTGGTAGACCCGTAACAATAGGGCATGAGCACAATCGCGCATAAATGTCTGGACTCTGCAGACAAATAATCGCCAAGAAACTGTGGAAGCGAAAGCTTGCTGCAACTTCCGGGGGAACAAGCCACCTGCGTGGAGGAATAATCATAATCTGGGTTACCCACATGTGTAGAAGTATGGAGAGGTAGGGAACTTGCCTCTTGGAGGACAGGACCCCTGGTTGCGGATGGCTCAGCTGACCCTTGATTCCCTGAGCCCGAGGAACAAGGTGCTCTAATACGGCACACCGAACATATCTGATTAACATGTGTCAACGAGGCCAAGCTGGATTCTTCCCCGGACAAAGAATCGGAATCTGAAATTAGCATAGTCTCAGTACCAGAATCCTCCATAACTGAGTCTGAAATTTGAACAGTCTCAGCATCAGAATCCTCCATAACTGGATAGAGAATATGCCAATATGGACTATAATACAAAACAAAAACGGCACCTGACACCCACAATGGCTGGGGCACTCACAACCTCCTATGAACCAGACCCCTGCGAACTAGAATTTCTCTGTCTCCACACAGTCAGGAATGTGGAAATGGAGGACGGAACGTAATCATGCCCGCCAAAAAGGTGAACCATATAGTCCAAAAAAAGTGCGCCCAACCATAAGGTCGCATCACATCCAAAGGCCTTTATGTTCCAAGCCATGAGCCCATTTAACACTACACTTAAGCAGATTTAATCACATAACAAACATGATTAAACCCCCCCCCCCCCCCTGTTCAATAACCACCCTCAGGAGATATTAACCCTTGATTCCAAGATACTAAAAGGAGACTCACTGAGACCCTTATGTTAAGTTAGTCCCACAAGGTGGTAGCCTCTCGGGAAAACATCTGCAATACAGTACATTCACGAAGAAAGAAAATGATACGATGTTACCGGAATCTACGCCGTGGAACAGGAACATGGCCCTTCAAGTGTGACGAATAGTAGCATTGCCTCTGCCATGAACTTAAGAGAAGAAAGCAGGCAGCGGAGTGAAGTTAGACAATGCTGATTGCTTGAGGAGCTGTTATTATGAGTTAGGATGGTTTTGCATCTGCGGACTCTAACTTTCATCCAAGCCCTCACTGAGAGACTGACAGGATTACTTAAAACTCCCTTCCCATGTCAAAGAGTACTACCCTCCATAAGAGACAAATTAAATTCTGACACTTCTCTGCCAACCTCCTGGGACAAAAGACAAAGAATGACTGGGGGATGAGGGGAGTGGGAGGAGTATTTAATCCTTTGGCTGGGTGTCTTTGCCTCCTGTTGGTGGCTAGGTTCTTATTTCCCAAAAGTAATGAATGCAGCTGTGGACTCTTTCCATTTAAGAAGAAAAACTTTTACAACTAGATAAAAATGCTGAATAGATAAATTTACCCAGCTGATCTCATGAATGCTGAGAATACAAAAATAAGACATCAGTCTTAAGCAAAGCATGTACTTCTGAATATCCTCATAGAGGAAAGCTAAAGTCAACCGGCATGAGCCTGGAGACTAAAGATGAATTAATTAAGATATGAATAACATGTTCATCTGGAACTAAAAATAAATCCAAGATTGAGAAATCCCTGGTAACTTCACAAGAAATTGAAGTAAAATCATGGACAGGAGAACCAGAAAGAGAACCTGGTCCTCTCAACTCCTCAGGCTGAAAGGTAGTCTGTAAAGCCCAGGGGGGCTCCTACAATCTCTGAAACAGACTAATAGAAGTCCGATACAGAAGGAAAGAACCTTGACTATAAGACTGTATAGATACAAAAACAATACTAAGCTGGTCAGGGCAGAGAGACCACCCGTCTGCCCGCGATACCAGAATGAAAGAACAATAAGACCCTAAGGGTTACCCTACAAAGGTAAGGAAAAAGCGCAGCCTTGGCGTGCTGCACGATGAACCAGAAACAGATCCTTTACCAGGTAAAGTGAATCCCCTGACACCCAGAGTACCGTAGCCAAAACGGTGGATTAATCCACAAAACAGCAAAGTAGAAGGTATTGGCAGGCACTACTCCAGACTAGACCAATTAAAATCAAATAGCTTTTATTAGTACCAGTATAAAAAGCATGCAGACATGGCAGAAGTGGTGGACAGACAGTCTGATGCATTTTGCGCCCCAACAGGTGCTTACTCATAGACTGTCTGTCCACCACTTCTGCCATGTCTGTCTGCATGCTTTTTATACTGGTACTAATAAAAGTTATTTGATTTTAATTGGCCTGGTCTGGAGTAGTGCCTGCCGATACCTTCTACTTTACCCTACAAAGATTCTGACCTATACAGAGTCTATCCGAAAAGAGCCATTGCATAGGCTAGTGAAGCACAAAGCAGTAGACCAGTACAAAACAACCAACGCAAAAGTAGTCAGACTAAAAATATAACCAGTAGAAACATTTCGAAGATATGTCTTATTCTACCCACTGCATGTGTGACAGCCCTCAGCCAACCACAAATACAAATATGTAAATTATGAGATTGGCTAACCATGAAGAAGAAAAATCCAAGCTGCTTCATAGGTTTCTAGAAAATAAATTATGGAAAAAGCAGTGAGTACGGAACCTCAACAGAACTTCATAAATAATAGCAACTCAAAATCACCTAGATTACAAATTTTGCGTTATGGTGCGGTACGACTATACTGCTGAAAAATTGTCCATTGCCCGGTACAGCTATACCGCAAGCTTTTGAGCCTGTAACGCAACGTCCATTCTGCACTCTAAAAATGACATTTGAGTGCGGAATTTCCCATAGCGCCGTATTACAGGTTGTGCAGTCCGGCTAAAATGCTTGCGTTACAGCCTATACCGACATGATCTATTCCGCCATCTGAGAGCTGTATTTATGAATTTTGCAAAACAAAAATGTTTCACAAAACTCATAACTAAAATGTTACAAAGTACACTATTACCCATAAACTACCTATTAACCCCTAAACCGCCACCCTCCTGCTTCGCAAATACTATATTGCACCTATTAACCCCTAATCCGCCACCCACCCACATTGCCAACACTAAATAAATCTAGTAACCCCTAATCCGTCGCTCCCCAATATCGCCAACACTAAATAAAATTATTAACCCCTAATCTGCTGCCCCCGACATAGCCAACACTAAATAAACCTATTAACCCCTATACCGCCAGCCTCCCATATCATAACTACTAAACTAAACCTATTAACCCCGAAACCGCCCCCGCATCGCAAAACACTAAATTTAACTATTATCCCCTAAACCTAACACCACCCTAACTTTAAATTAAAAGTTACAATATAACTATCTTAAAATAAATAAAGCTTAGACTAAACTATAAATTAACCATTCTAATAAAATAAAAAAAACAATTAAAATTCCTAAATGACATGATTAAAAAATCCTAATACTACGAAAAAATTAAAAAAAATCTAACATTTCATACAATTACCGCCATTCAAGTTGAATGCAAGGTACCCATTTAAAAATGGAATACCTTGCATTGATATTGGCTGATTTGATACTTAAAATTCAAATCAGCCAATAGGATGAAAGCTACTGAAACCCTATTGGCTAATTTGAACAGCCAATTGGATTTCAATAGCTCTCATCCTATTGGATAGTTTGAATTTGAAGAATTAAATCAGCCAATAGGAATGCAAGGTACGCCATTTTTAAATGGGTACCTTGCATTCAACTTCAGTGTAGGGTGCTCTGCGCAGGATGTCATCACCGGTCCTGGATAGCTTTGCTGTGCGCCCCCGAGATGAAGGTAGAAGACACCCTTGCGATGGATGAAGATGCCGCCACCTGGATGAAGACTTTGCGCCGCCTGGATGGGGAAGGATGTCTGGACTTCAGGAACCGTCAGTAGATTTTATGGGGTTATTGTTAGTTTTTTTTCCAACAATTTTGGGTGAGTTTTTTTTTGATTAAGGATGGGCACTGTAAAAGAGCTGAATGCCCTTTTAAGGGCAACGCCCATACAAATGCCCCTTTAGGGGCAATGGGTAGCTTAGGTTTTATTTAGACTTAGGTTTTTTATTTTGGGTGGTTGGTTGGGTGGGGGGTTTTACTGTTGGGGGGGACTTTGTACTTTTTTCTAGGTACCGTAAAAGAGCTGATTAACTTAGGGCAATGCTAATGTTTATTGTAGGTTAGGTTTTTTTTTTTTTTTATAGATTTATTAGATTAGTTGTAATTGTTTTTATTTTTGATAATTTCATTTATTATCTTTTGTAATCTTAGGTTTTTTTTATTTTTCATAATTTTAGTGATTTTTATTTTTTTTAAATGTTAGATTTTCTATTTTTTTGTAGTATTAGGTTTATTTAATTTTGTAATTTAATTTTTTTTAATTGGTATTTATTTTTATTTTATTAGAATAGTTATGTTAGGTTAATTTATAGTTTAATCTTAGTTTTTTTAATTTCACAGGTAAGTTTTTATTTATTTTAAGATAGTTTTATCTAATTTCAAGTTAGGGGGTGTTACGTTTAGGGGTTAATAGGTTTAGTTTATTGGTTACAATGTGGGAGGCTGGAGGTTTAGGGGTTAATAGGTTTATTTATTATTTGCGATGTGGAGGGTCGGCGGTTTAGGGGTTAATAACTTTATTTAGTGTCTGCGATGTCAGGGAGCGGCGGATTAGGGGTTAATAGGTTTATTTAGTGTCGCCGATGTTGGGGAGCAGCAGATTAGGGGTTAACATCTTTATTTAGTGTAGTCGATGTCAGAGGCTGCGGACTAGGTGTGTTTAGACTAGGGCGTTATGCTAGGGTTTTAGGTTTTAACGTAATTTTCTTTTCCCCATAGACATCAATGGGGTTGCATTACGGTGATTTGCCATTCCGCGATCGCAAGTGTTACGGCTAGATTTAGAGTTTGGCGTTAGCCGTCAAAAGCAGCGTTAAGGGGTCCTAACGCTGCTTTTTACCGCCCGCTGGTATTTAGAGTCAGCCAGGAAAGGGTCTAACGCTCACTTCCTTACCGTGACTCCAGGCTACTGCAGATCCCCTTACACCAATTGCGTATCCTATCTTTTCTATGGGATCTGCCTAACGCCGGTATTTGGAGTCTTGGAAGAAGTGAGCGGTAGACCCTCTACCGGCAAGACTCCTACCAACAAAAAAAGTCAGTAGTTAAGAGCTTTATGGGCTAACGCCGGCATATAAAGCTCTTAACTACTATGTTATAAAGTACACTAACACCCATAAACTACCTATGTACCCCTAAACCGAGGCCCCCCCACATCGCCACCACTATAATAAAATTTTTTAACCCCTAATCCGCCGACCGGACACCGCCACGACCTACATTATACCTATGAACCCCTAATCTGCTGCCCCTAACATTGCAGACACATATATAATATTTATTAACCCCTAATCTGCCCCCCAACGTCGCCGCTACCTAACTACAAGTATTAACTCCTAATCTGCCGACCGGACCTCACCGTCACTATAATAAATGTATTAACCCCTAAACCGCCGCACTCCTGCCTCGCAAACACTATAATAAATATTATTAACCCCTTATCTGCCCTCCCTAACATTGCCGCCACCTACCTACAATTATTAACCCCTAATCTCCCGCCCGCAATGTCGCTGCTACTATAATAAAGTTATTAACCCCTAAACCTAGTCTAACCCTAACACCCCCCTAACATAAATATAATTTAAATTAAACAAAATAATATTCCTATTATTAAATAAATTAATCCTGTTTAAAACTAAATACTTACCTAGAAAATAAACCCTAATATAGCTACAATATAACTAATAATTACATTGAATCTATTTTAGGATTTATATTTATTTTACAAGCAACTTTGTATTTATTTTAACTAGGTACAATAGCTATTAAAAAGTTATTAACTATTTAATAGATACCTAGTTAAAATAATTACAAAATTACATGCAAAATAAATCCTAACCTAAATTACAAATACACCTAACACTACACTATCAATAAATTAATTAAATAAATTACCTACAATTATCTAATATAAAATACAATTAAATAAACTAAACTATATTACAAAAAAAACAAACACTAAATTACAAAAAATAAAAAAATATTACAATAATTTTAATCTAATTACACCTAATCTAAGACCCCTAATAAAATAAAAAAGCCCCCAAAAATAAAAAAAAAATCCCTACCCTATTCTAAATTACAAAAGTAATCAGCTCTATTACCAGCCCTTAAAAGGGCTTTTTGCGGGGCATTGCCCCAAAGTAATCAGCTCTTTTACCTGTAAAAAAAATACAACCCCCCCAACATTAAAACCCACCACCCACATACCTCTATTCTAAACCACCCAAACCTAACACTAACCCACTGAATATCTCCCTACCTTGAGTCGTCTTCACTCAGCCGAGCCTAAGTCTTCATCCAATCTGGGCGATGTGGTCCTCCATCCGGTAGCAGTCTTGATCCAAGAGGCAAAGAAGAGGTCTTCCATCTGGGCGATGTCTTCTTCCAAGCGGCATCTTCTATCTTCAGGATCCATCTTCATCCCTCCGACGCAGAACATCCTCCTTCCCCGATGGACTAACGACGAATGAAGGTTCCTTTAAGGGACATCATCCAAGATGGCGTCCCTCGAATTCCAATTGACTGATAGAATCCTATCAGCCAATCGGAATTCGAGGGATGCCATCTTGGATGACGTCCCTTAAAAGAACCTTCATTCGTCGTTAGCCGTATTAGCCGTTAGGTTTAATTGTAACTTAGGTTAGGATTTATTTTACATGTAATTTTGTAATTATTTTAACTAGTTAGCTATTAAGTAGTTATTAACTATTTAATAGCTATTGTACCTAGTTAAAATAAATACAAAGTCCACTCACAGAAGCCTCCCGACTGAGGACACCCATGCTGGCCCTGTTGCTAGACGCAGAAAAAGCGTTTGACAGGGTCAGATGGGAGTACCTATGGCATACGCTTGCTCAATTTGGCATACCAGAGACCGTGATTACAGCAATCCGTGCCCTATATTCTTGCCCCTCAGCAGTAGTTAAGAGTATGGGGTTTGCCTCCCCGGAAATATGTATCACCAACGGCACCAGACAAGGATGCCCCCTGTCACCTTTAATTTTTTCCATGGCCATTGAACCTTTAGCTCAGGCTATTAGACAATCACCTACAGTAAGAGGGGTACAGCTTGGAGACGCGACTGCAAAGATCGCACTGTACGCGGACGATGTTACGCTCTTCTTAACAAATCCAATAGGCTCCCTGCCAGCACTCTTTGATACTATCACTGAGTTCGGAGCTCACAGCTACTACAAAGTAAATGTCACCAAAACAGAGGCTTTACCAGTATGCATGCCAGCATTTGAATTGGATATGCTACAAACATCGTACTCCTTCCAATGGTCACGAACCACCATTCGGCACTTGGGGGTGCAACTTGGTCCGGATCCGAAATCAGTTATTTCCATTAACTATACAAACCTCGTTAAAGAGGTCACTGAGCTTACATCCTCGTGGAGTCTTAAAGAAATCTCATGGCTGGGCCGCATCGCCTCCTTGCTAAAAATTCTGTACTATTTTCGCTTTATCCCTCTTAATATACCTACCGCTCTAATAGATAAGCTCCAATCTCTTGGGCAACACTATATCTGGAATAAGTCCAGGCCCCGGATAGCGGCGAAGATACTCCAAAAAAGATATGAATTTGGAGGAGTTGCAATGCCTAGCATACGTGGATATTATGAGGCAGCCAGGCTTTCTCATATCACAGCGTGGGCAGACAAGGGGGAACAGCAGGGCTGGAAAAGCATAGAAACATCGGCCCTTCCCCTAGGCCTAAAGTTGGCAGACTTACCCTGGGTCCCTAAGCACTGTGTTGACAGCTTGGGATTACAAAATATCATTATCAGAGATAATCTGAAAGTTTGGTATAGCCTTAGAAACCTACGCGACATCGCTCCACATCCGTCTCCCATTCATTCTATACCAGCCTTACTGGCGGCTCTCCCTGACACACACATACAGCAGTGGAGTGATTGGGACCTGAAAGTGGTCTCCCGTGTATACCTCTCGGACATCTTAATCCCACCCCATAATATCAGCACCATTATCCCAGAGCCCCCCCGTGGGCCTCTTACGAATATTCGAGGCTCTACGCCTTTATGACATCTTGGGGATTCCCCAAAGCCCTAAACAGGCCCCTGACTAATTGGGAAAAGCTATGGCAACTCCCTATTAGGACTCCTAGGCTCATATCGTTCCACTATGATCTACTACAGTCGTCCACTAACAGAGACAGACCATGGCAGCTAAGGGCTTGGGAGGGAGATTTATCCAGACCTATTTCAGATAAAGACCTATCCACAGCCATGACGATAACTAAAAAGACGGTACACTGTGCAAATACATTAGAATCTTACATGAAATTATTCCTAAAATGGTACTATACTCCCACGAGGTTGTCACAGATGTTCCCCACAACGCCCCCTTTGTGTTGGAGGGAGTGCATGCAAAGAGGCTCAGATATGCATATTTGGTGGGACTGCCCAAAACTGGCACCTCTCTGGACACAGATAAAAACCCTCTGCACCAACCTTGGGCTCTCTATCCCACTCACTCCTGCAATCGCCCTTCTACACATTTTCCCGAGGAGCGTTCCAACCCACGTCTCTAAATTGGTCATCTTTGTCCTAGCGGCCACAAAACTGGCGATAGCAAGGGCCTGGAAACAAACCCATCCCCCAGATGTAACGGTCGTTACATCTATAATGCAGGTATACGCCAACATGGAACAAAGTTTCTATTCCCATATGGACAAGGAAGAACTTTACTGGCAGATCTGGGAGCCCTGGTTTAACTACCAAGGAGCTCAAAGCTAAATACCTAGTCGAATTAAAGGTTCCAGCCACCCCTACCACCATATTCTTGCCCTTCCCCCCTTTCCCCCTCCTCCCCCTCCCCCCTCATGTAGTATGGAAACTCATACTCCTCCTCCCCCCGCCTCTTTTCAACCCAGGCCCCCCCCGCCTGGAGATGCGCACTATAATTACTAGTTGTAGTACAAGGAGAGGCATTCCTAAGCTGACTTCGCGAAATTCCTAGAAAGTTGAGTTACTGTGCAGGACTGAGGTACTACCCGGTCCTTGTATTCTAAGTTTGTTCATACTGTTTGTAAACGAGGTTTTCATAATTGTTATGTTTCTCAGTTCACATTACTCGAAAATGAGGTTTATATGGTAGATATCTTATTTCATACTTGACATGCTTGACCTATATGCTTAGTATTTTCATTAATAGCTATATCTACTGTGTCATTACAACGGCATAATGTCTATGTATATGTTAATCTGTTGGTCACCTGCGCTATGACATCTGCTGTAATGTTTAATCCTCAATAAAAAATCTAAATAAAAAAAAATAAAAAATAAAATAAATAAATACAAAGTCCAATCAGCAAATCAGATTGACCTCACATTCTATTGGCTGTTCCGATCAGATTTTTCCTACCTTAATTCCGATTGGCTGATAGAATTCTATCAGCTAATCGGAATTCGAGGGGCGCCATCTTGGATGACGTCCCTTAAAGGAACCTTCATTCATCGTTAGTCCGTCGGGGAAGGAGGAAGTTCCGAGTTAGCGGGATGAAGATGGATCCGGAAGACAGAAGATAGAAGATGCCTCTTGGAAGAAGACATCGCCCGGATGGAAGACCTCTTCTCTGCCGCTTTGATCAAGACTTCGCCCGGATGGAGGACCTATTCTATGCCGCTTGGATCAAGACTTCTACTCGGATGGAGGACCACATCGCCCGGATTGGATGAAGACTTTGGCTCGGCTGAGTGAAGATGACTCAAGGTAGGGAGATGTTCAGGGGGTTAGTGATAGGTTTTTTTAAGAAGGGTTTGGGTGGGTTAGAATAGGGGTATGTGGGTGGTGGGTTGTAATGCTGGGGGGGTATTGTATTTTCCTTTACAGGTAAAAAAGCTGATTACTTTGGGGCAATGCCCCGCAAAAAGCCCTTTTAAGGGCTGGTAATAGAGCTGATTACTTTTGTAATTTAGAATAGGGTAGGGAATTTTTTTTATTTTGGGGGACTTTTTTATTTTATTAGGGGCTTAGATTAGGTGTAATTAGATTAAAATTATTGGAATTTTTTTTATTTTTTGTAATTTAGTGTTTTTTTTGTATTATAGTTTAGTTTATTTAATTGTATTTTAGTTTAGCTAATTGTAGGTAATTTATTTAATTAATTTAATGATAGTGTAGTGTTAGGTTTAATTGTAACTTAGGTTAGGATTTATTTTACATGTAATTTTGTAATTATTTTAACTAGGTAGCTATTAAATAGTTATTAACTATTTAATAGCTATTGTACCTAGTTAAAATAAATACAAAGTTGCCTGTAAAATAAATATAAATCCTAAAATAGATACAATGTAATTATTATTTATATTGTAGCTATATTAGGGTTTATTTTATAGGGAAGTATTTAGTTTTAAATAGGAATAATTTATTTAATAATAGGAATATTATTTCGTTTAATTTAAATTATATTTATGTTAGGGGGGTGTTAGGATTAGGGTTAGACTTAGGTTTAGGGGTTAATACATTTATTACAGTGGCGGCGAGGTCCGGTCGACAGATTAGGGGTTAATACTTGTAGTTAGGTTGCGGCGACGTTGGGGGGGGCAGATTAGGGGTTAATAAATATAATGTAGGGTTTGGCGATGTTAGGGACAGCAGATTAGGGGTTCATAGGGATAATGTAGGTGGCGGCGGTGTCCGGTCGGCAGATTAGGGGTTAATAATAAAATGCAGGGGTCAGCGATAGCGGGGGCGGCAGATTAGGGGTTAATAAGTGTAAGGTTAGGGGTGTTTAGACTCGGGGTTCATGTTAGGGTATTAGGTGTAGACTTAGAGAGTGTTTCCACATAGGAAACAATGGGGCTGCGTTAGGAGCTGAACGCTGTTTTTTTGCAGGTGTTAGGTTTTATTTCAGCCCAAACTGCCCCATTGTTTCCTATGGGGTTATCGTGCACGAGCACGTTTTGCCAGCTACCGTAAGCAACTCTGGTATTGAGGGTTGAAGTGGAGCTAAATTATGCTCAACGCTCTGTTTTCTGAGCCTAACGCAGCCACTCAGACAACTCTCAATACCAGCGTTGTTTAAAGGGTGCGCTGGGAAAAGAAGAAGCGTTAGCTACGCGGGTCTTTACTGACAAAACTCTAAATCTAGGCGTTAGGTTTTTTTATAACACTCTCTCCCCATTGATGTCTATGGGGGAAAGCGTGCATGAACACGTAAACTCAGCCCTTGGCTCTTGTGCGGTATGGATCTAACTAAACCTATTAACCCCTAAACCGTCAGCCCCCCACATCGCAAAAAAACTAAATTAAGCTAGTAACCCCTAAACCTAACAACCCCCTAACTTTAAATTAAAATGACAAGATCCCTATCTTAATATAAATTAAAACTTACTTGTAGAATAAAATAAACTATTTTTAAACTATTAATTAACCTACCCTATCTATTATACTACAATTAAAGGGACATGAAACCCATTTTTTTTATTTCATGATATAGAAAAAGCGTGCAAATTTAAACAATTTTCTAATTTACTTCTATTATCTAATTGGTTTTATTCTCTTGATAGTCTTTGCTGAAAAGCATATCTAGATAGGCTCAGTAGCTGCTGATTGGTTGCTGCACTTAGAAGCCCCATGTGATATCTAAAAAATTAAGCAAAATAAATAATAAAAGTAAATTGGATTGTTGTTTAAATGTGTATTCTCTTTCTAAATCATGAAAGAATTTTTTTGGGTTTAGTGTCCCTTTAAATTAAACTACCAATTAAATAAACTAAATTACATATTAAAAAACCTAACCCTACTAAAATTATTTAAATATACTATTAAACATTATTAAAAGTACTACATAACAAAAAAACAAACAAACACTAAGTTACAAAAAATAAACAAACACTAAATTATTAAAAAAAAACAAATCAAATGATCAAAAATATTTTTTTACACCTAATCTAATAGCCCTATCAAAATAAAAAAGCCCCCCACCAAAATAAAAAAAACCCTAGCCTACTATAAACTACCAATGGCCCTTAAAAGGGTCTTTCTTTTGTGGGGCATTGCCCCAAAGATATCAGCTCTTTTACCTTTAAAAAAAAATACAAACACCCCCAACAGTAAAACCCACCACCCAACCAACCCCCCCAAATATAAAAACTAATAATCTAAGCTACCCATTGCTGTGAAAGGGCATTTGTATAGGCATTGCCCTTAAAAGGGCATTTAGCTATTTTACTGCCCAGACCCTAATCTAAAAATAAAAACCCACCCTTAAAAGGGCCTTTCTTTTGTGGGGCATTGCCCCAAAGATCAGCTCTTTTACCTGTAAAAAAAAAATACAAACACCCCCCAACAGTAAAACCCACCACCTAACCAACCCCCCCAAATAAAAAAACTATCTAAAATAACCTAAGCTACCCATTGCTGTGAAAAGGGCATTTGTATAGGCATTGCCCTTAAAAGGGCATTTAGCTATTTTACTGCCCAGACCCTAATCTAAAAATAAAACCCACCCAAAAAACCCTTTAAAAAGCCTAACACTAACCCAAAGGATCCACTTACAGTTCTTGAAGTCCCACTTGAAGTATCCATCCCGCGAAGTCATCATCCATGCGGCAAGAAGTCTTCATCCATACGGCATCTTCTATCTTCATCCAGAGGGCAAAGTCTTCATCCAGATGGCATCTTCTATCTTCATCCAGCCGGCATGGAGCAGGTCCATCCTGAAGACATCAAGTGCGGAGCATCCTCTTCTTACGGTCACCGCTGTACACTGGATCTTGAATGCAAGTGAAGCAATCCTATTGGTTCCAATCAGCCAATAGGATTGAGCTCTCATCCTATTGGCTGTTCCAATCAGCTATAGGATTGAGCTCTCATTCTATTGGTTGATTGGCCAGATGTCTTCAGGATGGACCCGCTCCGCACCAGATGGATGAAGATAGAAGATGCCATCTAGATGAAGACTGCGCCGACTGGATGAAGATAGAAGATGCCATCTGGATGAAGACTTCACCGTCTGGATGAATATAGAAGATGCCATTTGGATGAAGACTTCTTTCTGCATGGATGATGACTTCGCCGGATGGATCCTTCAAGCGGGACTTCAAGAACTGTAAGTGGATCGTCGGGGGTTAGTGTTAGGCTTTATAAAGTTTTTTTGGGGTGGGTTTTATTTTTAGATTAGGGTCTAGGCAGTAAAAGAGCTAAATGCCCTTTTAAGGGCAATGCCCATACAGACGCCCTTTTCAGGGCAATGGGTAGCTTAGGTTATTTTATTTTTAATTTTTTTTTTTTAATTTTTATTTAATTTATTTTTATTTGTGGGGGTTGGTTGGGTGGTGGGTTTTATTGTTGGGGGGGTGTTTGTATTTTTTTTTTACAGGTAAAAGAGCTGATATCTTTGGGGCAATGCCCCCAAAAGGCCCTTTTAGTTTTTAAGGGCCATCGGTAGTTTATAGTAGGCTAGGGGTTTTTTATTTGGGGGGGGGGGCTTTTTTATTTTGATAGGGCTATTAGATTAGGTGTAAAAAAATATTTTTGATAATTTGTTGTTTTTTCCCCCGTAATTTAGTGTTTGTTTGTTTTTTGGAACTTAGTGGGGGTTTTTTGTAATGTAGTACTTTTAATAATGTTTAATAGTATATTTAAATAATTTTAGTAGGGTTAGGTTTTTTAATATGTAATTTAGTTTATTTAATTGGTAGTTTAATTTAATTGTAGTATAATAGTTAGCGTAGGTTAATTAATAGTTTAAAAATAGTTTATTTTAATTCTACAGGTAAGTTTTAATTTATGTTAAGATAGGGATCTTGTAATTTTAATTTAAAGTTAGGAGATTGTTAGGTTGAGGGGTTACTAGTTTAATTTAGTTTTTTGTGTTGTGGGGGGGCTAACGGTTTAGGGGTTAATAGGTTTAGTTAGTGGTGGTGATGTGGGAGGCCAGAGGTTTAGGGGTTAATAAGTTTATTTAGTGGAGGCGGTGTCGGGGAACAGCGGAATAGGGGTTGATACGTTTTATTTAGGTGTCGGCGATGCTAGGGGCTGGAGATTAGGGGTGTTTAGACTCGGGTTTATGTTAGGGTGTTAGGTGTAAACGTCACTTGTTTTCTACCATATAAATGAATGGGATATGCTTCATTCTCTGGCAGCATCAAACATAAGCGTTGGGTGCTTTCAGACTCCCATTGATTTCTATGGCATCCGCGGCCTCAATGGTGGCAGTTTGAAAACCAGGTACGCTGTGTTGAAAAAGACGCGAGCGTACCTGTTAACTATTTGATAAATTGTAAAAAGTGTCAAATAGAGCCAAATGTGTATTCTGAACATCTGTAATGACGTAAGCATTTATCTGCGTCGGATTGAGATTGCCGGTTCATATGTTACGTCAAAAATGTCATTGGTCTTGAGGCTTTGATAACTAGGTCGGATCAATCTCGCAAAAATTATGATGTGGAATTCCACCGTATTTGCAGTTGACAGCTTGATAAATATCTCCCAATTAGCTTAACCCCTTAGTGACCAGAGCACTTTTCCATTTTCTGTCCGTTTGGGACCAAGGCTATTTTTACATTTCTGCGGTGTTTGTGTTTAGCTGAAATTTTCCTCTTACTCATTTACTGTACCCACACATATTATATACCGTTTTTCTCGCCATTAAATGGACTTTCTAAAAATACCATTATTTTCATCATATCTTATCATTTACTATAAAAAAAATTATAAAATATGAGGAAAAATGGAAAAAAACACACTTTTTCTAACTTTGAACCCCAAAATCTGTTACACATCTACAACCACCAAAAAACACCCATGCTAAATTGTTTCTAAATTTTGTCCTGAGTTTAGAAATACCCAATGTTTACATCTTCTTTGCTTTTTTTGTAACTTATAGGGCCATAAATACAAGTAGCACTTTGCTATTTCCAAACCATTATTTTTCAAAATTAGCGCTAGTTACATTAGAACACTAATATCTTTCAGGAATCCCTGAATATCCATTGACATGTATATATTTTTTTTTAGAAGAGATCCCAAATTATTGATCTAGGCCCATTTTGGTATATTTCATGCCACCATTTCACCGCCAAATGCGATCAAATACAAAAAATTGTTCACTTTTTCACAAATTTTTTCACAAACTTTCAGTTTCTCACTGAAATTATTTACTAACAGCTTGTGCAATTATGGCATAAATGGTTGTAAATTCTTCTCTGGGATCCCCTTTGTTCAGAAATAGCAGACATATATGGCTTTGGCATTGCTTTTTGGTAATTAGAAGGCCGCTAAATGCCACTGCGCACCACACGTGTATTATGCCCAGCAGTGAAGGGGTTAATTAGGGAGCATGTAAGGAGCTTTTTGGGGTAATTTTAGCTTTAGTGTAGTGTAGTAGACAACCCCAAGTATTGATCTAGGCCCATTTTGGTATATTTCATGCCACCATTTCACCGCCAAATGCGATCAAATTAAAAAAAACGTAAAATTTTTCACAATTTTAGGTTTCTCACTGAAATAATTTACAAACAGCTTGTGCAATTATGGCACAAATGGTTGTAAATGCTTCTCTGGGATCCCCTTTGTTCAGAAATAGCAGACATATATGACTTTGGAGTTGCTTTTTGGTAATTAGAATGCTGCTAAATGGCGCTGCGCATCACACGTGTATTATGGCTAGCAGTGAAGGGGTTAATTAGGTAGCTTGTAGGGAGCTTGCAGGGTTAATTTTAGCTTTAGTGTAAAGATCAGCCTCCCACCTGAAACATCAGACCCCCTGATCCCTCCCAAACATCTCTCTTCCCTCCCCTACCCCACAAATGTCCCCGCCATCTTAAGTACTGGCAGAAACTCTGCCAGTACTAAAATAAAAGGTATATTTGGGCTTTTTTGTGCATTTTTTGTTAGCATATTTACATATGCTTCTGTGTAGGGATCCCCCTTAGCCCCCAACCTCACTGATCCCCCACTAAATAGCTCTCTAACCCTCCCCCTCTGACTTAATGTGCGCCATCTTGGGTACTGGCAGCTGTCTGCCAGTACCCAGTTTAGTGAAAAAAAATGCTTTTTTTTTAATAAAATATGTCCCTTTTCTGTAGTGTAGCTTTCCCCCCCCCCAAGACCAACCCCCCACCCCTTCCAGATCCCTTAGATGTTTTTTAAAAAAAGTTTATTTATTTTTTTTTTTACTTTTCCTTTTCTACTTTTCTGTAGTGTAGCGGTTCCCACCCGCTCCCGCCCCGTGCACGCGCCCGCCCGCCACCCCCCGTGCACGCGCGCACGCCCGTGCGCGCCCCCAACGATCACGATCCCGATCCCGCCCCCCGTGACGTCACGCGCGACACCGATGGCCGCCCACCCGCCTCCCAATTCGGCTCCCACCCACCAACGATACCGGCCATCGATGTCCGGTGCAGAGAGGGCCACAGAGTGGCTCTCTCTGCATCGGATGGCCATGTATGGTTATTGCAGGATGCCTCCATATCGAGGCATCACTGCAATAACCGGAAAGCAGCTGGAAGCGAGCAGGATCGCTTCCAGCTGCTTTCCACACCGAGGACGTGCAGGGTACGTCCTCAGGCATTAACTGCCTTTTTTTTGAGGACGTACCCTGCACGTCCTCGGTCATTAAGGGGTTAAGCTAAATCTCTCCAAAACTGAGCTCCTTATTTTCCCTCCTTCTTCTAAAATCTCCACCCCCCATCTATCTATAACTGTTGACAACTCCATCATTACCCCTACCCTGCATGTCCGATATCTTGGGGGTCACATTTGACTCAGATCTTTCTTTCACTCCTAACATTCAGTCCTTGGCTTAATCCTGCTGCTTCCAAAAAAAACATCTCTAAAATTAGACATTTCTTTACACAAGACACCTAAGATTTTAATCCACTACTGCAACTCTGTCCTCTCTGGTCTCCCTAGCTGCCACCTAGGTCCTTTACAATTCATAATGAATGTCTCTGCCAGGCTCAACTTCCTTACACATAGCTCTTCATCTGCTGCACCTCTCTGCCAATCCCTTCACTGGCTTCCTCTTGCCTCCAGGATTAAACAAAAAATTGTCACTCTGACATACAAAGCCATCAACTGCACTGCTCCCCCCTATATCTCAGACCTTGAGGGATATTTATCAAGCCGTCAACCGCAAATACGCTGGAATTTCGCAGAGTAATTGTGGCGAGCTTGATTCCCCTTAAGTATCAAAGCCTACAGAGCGGCAAAAGTTGAAATTTGTGACGTAATATACAATCCGCCGGTCTCAGTCCGACACAGATCGATGCTTACGTCAATACAGATGTTCCAAATACGAATTCGGCACTATCTGACTACTTTTGCTAGTTAACAAATGTCTAACAGGTACGCTCGCCACTATTCCGGCCCAGTGTACCTGCTTTTCAATCCGCCACCCTGGAGGCGACCGATGCCATAGGAATCAATGGGAGTCTGAAAGCAGTGAAAGTTTATGTTCGCTGCTGTCCGATATCCCATTGATTCCTATGGGAGAATAAAATTTATGTTTACACCTAACACCCTAACATAACCCAGAGTCCAAACACCCCTAATCTGCCGCCCACTACACCGCCGCCACCTACATTATAATTATTAACCCCTAATTTGCTGCCCCTACACCACCGCCACTGACATTATACTTATTAACCCCTAATCTGCCGTCCCCTACACCGCCGCCACCTACATTATACTTATTAACCCCTAATCTGCCGCCCTCTACACCGCCGCCACCTACATTATACTTATTAACCCCTAATATGCTGCCCCATACACCGCTGCCACCTACATTATACTTATTAACCCCTAATCTGCTGCCCCTACACCGCCGCCACCTACATTATACTTATTAACCCCTAATCTGCCGACCCCTACACCTCCGCCACCTACATTAAACTTATTAACCCCTAATCTGTCGCCGACTACACCACCGCCACCTACATTATGTTATTAACCACTAATCTGCCACCCCCTACACCGCCGCCACCTATATAAAAGTATTAACCCATATCCCTCCGCTCCCGGAGCCCACCCCAACTAAATAAATGTATTAACCCCTAAACCCCTGGCCCCCCACATCACTACCACTTACTAAACCTATTAACCCCTAAATCGTCAGCCCCCCACATCGCCATAAACTAAATTAACCTATTAACCCCTAAACCTAACAACCCGCTAACTTTATATTAAATATTAACTCATCCCTATCTTATAATTAATTTAAACTTACCTTTAGATTTAAATTAAACTATATTAAACTAATAAATGTTGAAACAGCAGGACCAGCACTCATTAATTAAATGTCCTGAATCTCCAAGTAAAACGATAATGGTGCACACTTTCCTCTTTCCAGGGTCCTGTAATATGTAACATAAGACAACACTCCGGTGGAAGTGATGTCGCGAATAGTTCGCTGGCGAATAGTTCCCTCAAACATAGTATGTACGCGTTCGCCGCGGCGGGCGAACATATGCGATGTTCGATTCGCCCCCTATTCGTCATCATTGAGTAAACTTTGACCCTGTATCTCACAGTCTGCAGACACATTCCAGCCAATCAGCAGCAGACCCTCCCTCCCAGACCCTCTCAGCTCCTGGACAGCAGCCATTTTAGATTAATTCGGAAGCTGCATTGTTAGTGATAGTGAGAGGAGGGATGTCTGTGAAAAAGAAAAATGGGTTAACTGCGCAGTGAAACCCTATTAAGCCTGTGAAAAACAAGAGGAATCTCTCAATCTCTAAATAAATACTAAAGTGAAAAAGAGAATAATATGGAATCTAAAAGAAACCATAGAATTCAAATAACACAGGCGCTGTGAAGCTTAAAATAGTGATAGGGAAAAATAAAAATAATATAAATAAAATATATATATATATATATATATATATATATATATATATATATATATATATATATATATATATATATATATATATATATATATATATAGCCAAATGTATATACGTGTAAAAATAAATTCAGTGCAAACACAATATGACCAATAAGTTTGAAAAGGCAACAAAAAATTATTGTGCAAGATTCTGCATATATTTAATGATAAAAATGTTAACAGTTAAAAAATGCGAACAGTTAAAAGACGAAATTCAAAATAGCAAATGCGCTGATCAGACGCAGTGACATGTGTAGTATACAAATGGCAACAATTCCTAAATAACAACAATTACAAAGACCGCCTCATTGAATGACCATTTGGATTCAGGAGATTGCTCATTTCCATCATCTGTTTTCTAACGGCTAGATTTGGAGTTCGGCGGTAGATGGGTTGCTAACGCCACGCGTGTTTTATGTCTAACGCACGGCATTGTTTGACTTTAGAGTTAAAAAAAGACCATCTAACGATGCTCCTAACGCGTGTATGTCACACGCGGAATACTGCCCGCGTTAGACAGTCTCCCATAGAGATCAATGGAAATGCAAAAAAATAGCTTTTTTCACCTAACACTCGATCTCGCGAGAAATACGCACGGCTCGGTCATATGATGCATACCACATCATGCACAACAATAACACGCCGCAAATGTCACAACAACAATCAATCAACAAAGCACACAAGCATTACACATTCACAAACGGGGGGATTTTTAATAAAATTTAATACGGGGAATACGCATATACTTTAAGATGCGGAAATTCGCAAAATAACAACAAGGAATAAAAAATATATACATACACTAGAAAAATAATCGCATTCAATATCACTATATATTAGGACAAACATACATATACAACACTTCACTAATAACACACCATCGCAAATTCACATTTAAAAAGAATACTATTGGACAATGTTAGAGAAAACGACCACTATGACATCATCGCATTCTACACATTCCACAAATACTAACTCAAAATGAGCATGCGCAAATTCACACAACTAATACACATTGCACTAATATTAATTGCTAATAAAGCACACCTGAACACAATTTACAACGGAAATTGGTACATCATTAAACATTTACACAGGGTATATAAGCACCACACAAGCAGGGCTTCTTTGACTGTGTTGCTGGTGGGTCTTTGGAGATTGGAGGTTTAAGATTAGAGAGTTGGTGCATTATTGTGAGTGAGTTAGTGTTAGCGTGAGAGAGTCAGTTGTTAGTGTTATCGTGAGTGAGTTAGTGGGAGTTAGTGGGAGTGGGAGAGAGTCTGTTAGTGGGAGCGTGAGTGAGTTAGTGGGAGTGGGAGTTGTTAGTGAGAGTTGTTAGTGGGAGCGTGAGTTAGTGGTAGTTAGTGAGAGTTAGTGGGAGTGTTTGTTAGTGAGAATTAGTAGTAGTGTGTTAGTGAGAATTAGTAGTAGTGTGAGTTAGCGAGCGAGTGATTTTTCTGTACACGTAACACATTTACACGCAAACACATTCAATACATACATACACTTATCAATAACACTACATACACTCCATACCCCCTACCCCCTCATACTACACTCCATACCCCATTCCCTGTAGTCCCATTCCCTTTCATCCCATTTACTCTTATCCCATACCCCATACCCATCCCATACCCATCCCCTAGTTACATTTAGTTTACATATCCTCCTTTTAGTCTTCTTCTTCTTTTGGTTTATTTAAATACTCCTTACCCTCTTTGTTTTTTTACATCCCTCTCACACTTTCAGCACTTTTTTTTGTCTTTTTAGTTCTTTATTTTGACCCCCTTTCATTTCATCACACTCACTTTTTGTTTGATTATTTGGGGTTTAGTTTAGGAAACAGATGGAGGCCAGGCAGGGGAGAGGTAGAGGGGGGAGGAGAGGGAGGGGGAGAGGAACAGGGCAGGAAGGGGGGCAGGAAGGGGGGCAGGAAGCGGGGGTGGAAGCGGTGGGTGGACCCAGCCACTTGGTTCAAGATGAACAAGTGGCTGGGCCCAGTGGCGGACAGAGTAGGGCTTCACAGTCCGGGAAACAGAGGGCATCGTCACAGGGGAAGGCCAAGGCGACTAGGGAGGCGAGGTTTTCGATGGAGGAGAAGGAGGCCCTCATAGAGGCCTATATGGCCAGGTATAGGAGGCTGCAGCACCAGAAGACTACCCCGACTGACAAAAGGAGGCTCTGGAATGAGATAAGAAATGCAGTCAATGCAGTGGGTGGCCGGAACAGAGATCTGGATTCGATAAAACATCGCTACCGGGACTGTAAGATGGATCTCAAGAAAAAGTTAAGCCTGGAGGCCTGACATGCTGCAGGAACCGGTGGCGGACCTGCCCTGGAAATAGAGTACTGCCGATGGGAGGAAATGTTGCGGCCCAGCATCTCCGAGGTGGAAATAGTCGGTATCGGAGGAATTGATACCGGGAACCTGCCACTCTCATCTGACGGTAAGCTCATTGAACAATAAATTCACATACGAATGTATTTCAAGGGACACTATACGCAAACCTTTACTTTCATGATTGAGGTAGCGAATACAATTTGACAAAACATTCAAATGTACTTATATTACCTAATTTGAATCATTCTTGAGATATATTTTAATGAAGAAATAGCCATGCACACGGTGAAACAATCACAGGAGGCAGCTATATTCAGCTAACAATCAGCATCTTATAAGCATATTTAGATATGCTTTTCAGCAAAGAATATCCAGAGATTGAAGCTAATTAGATAAGAAAAGTACATTAGAAAGTTGATAATAAATGTATGCTTCTAAATCATGAAAGATAAAACATTGGGTTTCATGTCCCTTTAAGGATCAGATTAATGCTATAACGTTGTTTACACGCATTAAATTACTTTGCGGTTACATCAGTATCTAGGCTATAGGTTAGGTGTGCATTTAAACAGACTGAAAACAAACGCGAAAACATTCAGATTGACCAGAGATATCACAAACACGGTTTAGAAAATGCGGAAATCGTATTGATTGTTTGTTAGATTTCAAAGTGGATTACTGATTCTGCATTTGTAAATGTATCGTAAGCTAAGTCATTTAAAGCTTGATTTGCAAATATGCTAATATATACATTTTTTTTTTAAATATACAGAGTCTGGGGAGGAGGCAGCACAAGAAACACAGCCTCATCCATCTCCCCGGGATGAGAGTGGTGGGGAGGAATTTCCACTTCGGAGGGAAGAGGCCCCCCGTGACGAAGAGCGCACGGAAGCTGATGAAGAGGCCCCGGAAGCAGAGGAGGAGCCCGCGGAACCAGAGGACCCTCAAGGACCCGCAAACCGCCGTGCACGGGCACCCCGCCGTGCACGGGTACCCCGCCAAGCACAACAAGAGGAAATAGCGGAGGTGCGGGTTCTACTGGACTACATAGACCAGATGCGTAACTCCCGGATACAAAATATCGAAGGCCGAACTCGAATTCTTGATGGAGAAAATCAAATAATTGAAGGCCAAAACCAAATAATAAACATACTTAATAGAATCGAACAAGGCCAAAACAGAATCATTAATCTGCACCAAGAGATGTTCAATTTTTTCCGGGAGGCGCATGCTGGTCTACATCCTGGTCCGCCTCCTGCTGCTGGGCCTCCTGCTGCTGGGCCTCTTGCTGCTGGGCCTCCTGCTGCTGGGCCATCTCCTCCTGCCGGCCCATCTACTCCTCTTCAGCCATCTCCTCCTCTTCAGCCATCTCCTCCTCTTCAGCCATCTCCTCCTCTTCAGCCATCTCCTCCTCTTCAGCCATCTTCTCCTCCTCAGCCATCTTCTCCTCCTCAGCCATCTTCTCCTCCTCAGCCATCTTCTCCTCCTCACCTTGGTCGTCCCAGTACTCTTCCTTCCACTCTTCCCACAACATCTCCAAGGAGAACTCTTCGGAGTCGGCAGTTGCCCCTCCCAGAGCCTCAGCCCCGTGGGAAGAGGGGAAGGAAGAGGAAGTAAGTATTTATTTTCATCTTTAATGTTTTTTTTATTTAATGTGTAATGGATAGGTATGTGATGATGTGGTTTTCATACACTTGGTTTCTGTGATGTGATGTCCAAACTGTTTCCCGAATCGCAAACAAAATTACCATTACAATCATCCATGATGGCATATTACTGTTTGAATGCCAATAACACAGCTTAAAGGGACAGTCAGAAAATTATTGATTACAAAGAAAACACTGTATTACGCATTATCAAGTTGGAAACAACAAAACATGGAGAAATACGTGTGACTTATGTGCTTAACCTTGTATCTATGACTAGGAAAAATGACCACTTATTTGTTGTTCTGACATAACAACATTTTAGATATCAATGATCAATACGTGGTAAATAATATGCTGTATGAGCACAAGGTTTTACATATACAAATGCTATCCAAATGCCCTCTAGTGGTCAAATTGTATAATGATTACATGCACTCTTCAAGCTCGAAGAAATGAGCACACAAACCTCATAGGTTTAGCTAGCAAATTTAAATAAACACAGACAAATGATTAATTGGTGAGAAACATTTGATATCATTGATATTACAAAATTGACTTTTAGAATAATGCAAAACATTATTTGTTTTCTAAACTGTCCCTTTAACAAAATTACATATGCTAACATATATTTGAAGCTTGTTGGTATATCTACATGTACTTGTTCAAAAAATAAATATTGAAATCAGATTTATATTGACGTGTTAAATAAAGTCTATTTTCTTAAAGAGACATTATTGTGTTAATTTTTTTTTAGAAAGACATTTGTTTTAACAATGAATATGGTTTAAAGTCCTTTTAGGAGTGGGGGGTGAAAATATGCTAACAATAATATATTTGAAGATTAAACAATGTGGAACTCATACATGATACAAAAATCAACATTTGCATTAAAGGGACAGTATACTATATTTTTAACAGAACTGTATGTAATAGACACTACTACAAACAACAAGATTAACATATACTGATATCAATATTACAAAGCTTCAAACACTTTCAAAGAAAATCGGGTTAGCTCTATTGAAAATATAGATGAACCCCCATTACAACCGTAAAACAAGACAATACACCATCATACACAAAACAGGAGAAAGCTGGAGATGGTACTCACATGAAACTTAGAGGCTTGGCGAGGAGTCTGATAATTAATTACATTTTATTTGAACAGAAGCAAAATGAAACGTGTATTTGTTAAACAATGGACTATCTAACTAGAGACCAAATTAAAAGATTTCATTTATAATGTGAGTGTCTAATGAACCTTTACTAAAATATACAACGAAATTACATTTAGAAGAAGTCGGCATCATATATTTAGCATATGATAAAGCTAAATGCATATTGATTACTTAATTCTAACACAATAGCGCATATTTATTAATTAGATATCTTTAACATTAAACACAACAGTCATTTTTCTGAAAAAGGAACATATTGTTGACAAACATATTAAACAACATGGACTATAGAGATTTGCACTTGCCCCGAAATATCATATGCATGAAAACATTTTGCTTTCGTTCGTTTATTCAACCAGACATCCAGCAAAAGAGAATGTGGTGGTCTTTATCAGCTACGGGTCAACAATGTAACATGATGCAAATAATACATATTCGCAAGGTTTTTAAAATTGGCTGCAGTCACAAACGTGTTTAACGTGCACAAACAAATATTGCGGGACTACGTAATCCAATCAGACGTTTTTTTAACTTTGCATGTGACGTCTTAACATGGCGCTTCCTTGATCACGTAAGAACGCCATCCAATAAAAGGCACATTCTTGATCACGTAAGAACGCCCCAAAAAAAAGGCGCATCCTTGATCGCGTCAAAACGCCATCCAATAAAAGGCACATTCTTGATCACGTAAGAACGTCAGTCAATACAAGGAATCATTGGACAGCCTGGCAGGTGACGTCTTAAGCAACATGGCGCATCCGAGATCGCTGAAAAACCGCAGCCAATACAAGGACTCAGTTGACAGCTTGGCATATCAATAAGAAACGTATTTATATTTTAGGAACTAGTATGTGTCTAGATTGCTATCTAGGAATGTCACCAAATCATGAATCATCTTTTCGGACATGACTGTCCATTGAACTATAGCTATGGTGTATATCTTTAACATTTAAAAGATACACATGAGAAATACATATGCCATTGATGTTTTAATATATGTTTTGATTGTTTTGGAATAACAATAAATATACATGGATTGATTAAACGTGTCATTTATTCAAGTTTAAATATGGTCAGCCTACCTATAGCCATATATGGGAGGAGAAGTATTTTGTTTACATATTTGTTAAAAAATATTCATCATCTAAAATATTTGCATTACACACAGAGATTTATTTGGTTACACTTTTACAATAAGATAGAATTGAAAATGAAATACATGTGCTGTCAACATTACAATAAGATTGTTTATATATAAGATTATATGTCCTTGTTCATGTAAAATCACTTAAAGGGACATGATTTTGTTTTTAAAAAGAGGATACACATAGACAATACTATTTCAATAAAATGAACACTTTACAGGGATTATATCATTGTATCAATCCTCAGATCATTTGTTAAAGGTGCATCAATTCATGCAGAGTTTCTAAATACACACATGGATGTGAAAATTGAAATATACATATATACACAAATAACAATCTATATATACATATATAAAACAATTACTATGCTAATCATAATCATGCAATGATAAAGCTAAGAGAAAAATATATAAAGACAAATAATAAGATTACATTGGAGATGTTAATCTTAAAGTCATTTACAATTGTCTTACATATATGATTTTTTTTTAAAAATTATTTTTGGTAGGTCCCTTTAAGGATCAACAAGATAAACTAGAGCTTTCAAAAAATAACATGAAGAATGAGGACAAAGAATCGTGCAATGACATGTCTTTTATTAGTATGTAAGAAAACATCAACAACGTTTAGAAATAATCTTGTAAAAATAAGGAATATTTGAGCCATATGACAAGGTAACAGAGTGCATCACAGTCCATGAAGAGAGTTACCAAGGGCCAGCATAGCCCCATTGGAGACATATGACAAGGTAACAGAGTGCATCACAGTCCATGAAGAGAGTTTCCAAGGGCCACCATAGCCCCATTGGAGACATATGACAAGGTAACAGAGTGCATCACAGTCCATGAAGAGAGTTACCAAGGGCCAGCATAGCCCCATTGGAGACATATGACAAGGTAACAGAGTGCATCACAGTCCATGAAGAGAGTTGCCAAGGGCCATCATAGCCCCATTGGAGACATATGACAAGGTAACAGAGTGCATCACAGTCCATGAAGAGAGTTGCCAAGGGCCACCATAGCCCCATTGGAGACATATGACATGGTAACAGAGTGCATCACAGTCCATGAAGAGAGTTACCAAGGGCCAGCATAGCCCCATTGGAGACATATGACAAGGTAACAGAGTGCATCACAGTCCATGAAGAGAGTTGCCAAGGGCCACCATAGCCCCATTGGAGACATATGACAAGGTAACAGAGTGCATCACAGTCCATGAAGAGAGTTACTAAGGGCCAGCATAGCCCCATTGGAGACATATGACAAGGTAAAAGAGTGCATCACAGTCCATGAAGAGAGTTGCCAAGGGCCACCATAGCCCCATTGGAGACATATGACAAGGTAAAAGAGTGCAACAGGCACAACAATAAACTTTGAAAAAGGCCAAATGGCAACAATAAAAAAAAACATCAACATGTGGACGGAGGATTCTTATCTGCGACCTTGGAGCATCTCCAGATCCTCCACTTACTGGTCATCCTCTTCATCGTCCTGTGCATGTCCAGCTCCAGATTCAGGCCTTGAACTTAATCGCATGATTTCACGCAGAGTCAAGTCCTGAACCCGGAGCTGGGCCTGCATGGTGTCGTTCATCCCTCTCAGGACAGCTGCGTTCCTCAACACGGCCTGCTCTACTCGTGCTATACCTTCTAGCATGAGCCATGCTGAGTCACAGCCTAAAATAAAGAATAAATTAAATATTAAGGATAATTACACAACAGACGAAAAAATAAGCAAAGATACATTGCCATCATAAAGACAAATCATTCTTTACATCAATTAGTTTAAATTGATTCTTTACACATGAAATATGTTATTCAGACAGACCGAAATCATTAAAGGGACAGTTTACTCAAACATGTTGTCCCCTTTAATTGGTTTTCGATGATCCACTTATACAGCTTGAGTGTATCAAATCTTGTTAAAGGATTTACATTGTACTTACATTAGCAATTTAAATATTTTAATTATACTGTGGTAGGCACACCTATCCTTAAACATTTTGGCATTGAGGACAAGCTGTGTAAACATAGCAACCTGAAGAAATTACATTCCCACTGGGTTAGACAAGAGATAATGTATAAACATTTGTACATAAATTGTTGGATCCAAGTAGTGGTGATTGGTATATGTAGTGATATCAAATTAAACGGACACTGAACCTAAATATTTAATTGACTGATTCAGATAGAGCATGACATTACAAATATTTAAAAATTACACATATTCTTTAAATGTTAGAATTCTCTAGCTAGATTTTGAATGCAAGAATGTCGGTTTTTAGGGCAGGCCATATTTGTTTATCAACTTTGTTTGTCCCTGCTGGTTGATGGATACATTCATCCAACAATAAAGAAATAATGTCCACAATTATTTTCTATTTAAAATTAATTCTAGGCATTTCTTTGTTTCAATAAAGATAGCAAGAGAATGAAGAATAATTCATAAGAGTAGTAAATTATAAATTTGATTAACATTGCATGCTCTATTTGAATCACAATAGAAAATATTTACCTTCAGTGTACCTTTAAGTATCTTATAATGTTGATTTTGAATGATACTTACAGTTGTGCCTGGGAAGGACAATCCGACACCCAGGACAATGAAGGTTGAGACAGGGGGGAGGGATGGGATTGGCTTGGGGAGGGATGAGCTGCTGCTCCGGGGTAGGCCGTACAGCTGGGGAGTGGGGAGTTGGGGTCTGGGCAGCTGTACGGACCATAATACGGGGAGAGAGCGGCAAAGGGGGTTGTAGGGGCGTTTTTTTTGGAGGGGCAGGAAATGACAAATGGGAAGGGCCGGCAGGGGTCTGGGCATGGGCAGGAGTCTGGGCCTGGGCAGGGGTCTGGGCCTGGGCAGGGGTCTGGGCCTGGGCAGTGGTCTGGGCAGGGGTCTGGGCCTTGGCAGTGGTCTGGGCATGGGCAGGGGTCTGGGCCTGGGCAGTGGTCTGGGCATGGGCAGGGGTCTGTGACTGGTCAGGGGACTGGGCAGGGGCGGAAACCAGATGACCAGAAGTGGCGGATCCATCTGAAAATTAAAAAAATATATATTAACATCTCATACATCATGAAATCAAATCAACGCATTTCAAATTGATTATGTTTTCAATATACTTCGAAGTGTGTTTGAATTTGTAAACAATTATGAAATGAGGATATGGTATGCATATAGGCACTCAGATGAATATCAATTACTGTCTGTACAATTATAACATTATTATTGTGTTTTGGCCTGGAATATGCATGTGACATAATGATGGCATGAATTATACATTTTTAAAAAAAAAAATATTTTCATGCTGCCTGATATAGAAAGGGGGGCAGTAGTGTATTTGAACAGACAAATAATATTCCTTTTTAAAGTGCAAAAGCTGTAGACTTTGAATGTCTTCAATAAAATGATTTCAAATAAAGCAACATGTTGGAAACATGATAGATATATTTCACATACCATTAGACTCCAAGGCAGCCTCTTCCTCCTCCGTCACATATGTTAAATCAATCTCTGTAAAACATAACATGTTGTGTACACGTTAAGAACAGATATTATAACATATGTTACTGTTGTTCAAAGACACACATCAATGTTGCATTAAAGATATACACACCCAAAGTTATGATTTACATCATTTTGATGGAGCATACAAATTACATTAGATTTGTTATTCTCAATGATTCAGATTTTCAATGTATTGTTTGTATTAATTTAAAAATCATAAAAGCATAGTACATAGAACATTTAAGATTTCTCATGTGTGTATCACTTGATCACTGTAGTCAAAAATGAACATGGAAACAAACATATGCTATACATCTTCTGAATAACAAATGTGTAGACTAATAAAGTTGTAATAATTAATCTTTCAATATTCAAAGAAAATTAATATATAATCAGAAGAGAAAATTATATGTTTGTTTCAAATGTTATGCTTCATCAGAATTATGCTCATAATATTGATTACCAATACACCTTCAATGACATATAAATGAGTCAATGGACTTACCAGGAGACCGCAAAGGCGGCTCTGTGTCACTGCTGGATTCCTGTGGGCTCCCCACACCAACTCTCTCTATGAATGATATAGATATATATTAGTAAACACATTTGGGATATCACTAAATCACATCTGTATCGAATTTTAAGATTAATCAACTTGAAAATGTGAAGAATAGAGCAGTCATTAAACCAAAAAATGCTTGATTGAATCAAGGGGATTCTGTTAAAAATGATGTATTGAACATATGTTTAATTTCAGACTATATTAGACATCAAACTCATCTCATAAGATGCTATTGCATATCTAAATATACCCATTGATCAATGTACTTAAAAGAATACACACAAACCACATTTTGAAGAACAGCTGTTGACAAATCTAAACAAACACATGTGGCACATCGAGCCATTTGTGCAATGTACAGTAATCTTGTTTAGGAAACAACACATGTTTATCACAATACAAAACCAAATTGATTAGTACAAATATGTAATCATGGTGCTGTTAGAGTATGCTGATATCTATAAAGTAACTCCAACAGTGAATATGTGAATTATATATCAATATTGTTTAATCCAAAGAATGTAAAGATGAATGAATCTATTGTTTATTAAAGGGACACTGACATGATTTATTTAAATCATTGATTTCACTGTTCAAACTGTTCAAAATGATTTAACATTGATTCCTATTATAATTTTAATGTTGCTACATTTTAATCTTAAAGGCAGATAAGCAATATTGGATTCAATAAATATTGTTTGTTGAAGGTATCCACCAATCATCAATAAAAACCCAGGTTGGTCAACCAAAATTGAGATGCAGATAAACGTACATTCTTGATTTTAAAATACATTTAGCAATAGAATATTTCACATATGATTATAGTATTATATTTAAATGTTTATTAATATTGCATACTCTATCTGAATGACAACATTAATAATTGTAGCTCAGTATCCCTTTAATATAAAATTATATTGATTTGACAATGTTGGTGTTAATGAATTCTCTACTCCATATGTTGATGTAATGAATGGGATTGAGCATGCAATTCAAATCTAATATGTTATTTAAGGATATCCGAAGAATTATTTAATTTTCATCTATTAAAGGGACATTACATATAAATATTGAACAATGTGGATTTAGTATGTAATGTTCTGTCCATGTTTCTAAGACAAATGTCAATTAAAATGAGACATACCATACTGTGACAAGCCCTGCCTTAATGATCCAGCAGCAACATCCATATCTGTAATATATTAAATGAGGATTGCATATCATTAATACAAATCATGCCATGTTTAAAATCTTTACATTATTAGCAAATAAATTTAAAACTATTAATCCTTTGGTAGTCCCATGAGTTAATTGTTTCCTCAATTCAATTCATGATAAATATATCCTGTACTCTTATTTTCAATCAGTTGTGTTGTTTACTGTAGCTTTAATTATTTTTTGGTGTTATTTCATTCTCATCAATTGATGGGCATATGTTATAATTTATTTGGATTCTTCTTTTTTTATTATGTATAATATTGAAAATAAGAATACTGTATTCTTCACATATATAATAATTCACATTTCATTTTGACCAACATGTATAAAGCAATGCCACTTACAGCAAAGCCATGTTAACGTGTATGCGAAATTCCATTTTCGCGATCATTGCGCAATGATTCAAAGCGGAATTACGCATCCGTCATTTGACCAACATGTATAAAGCAATGCCACTTACAGCAAAGCCATGTTAACGTGTATGCGAAATTCCATTTTCGCGATCATTGCACAATGATTCAAAGCGGAATTACGCATCCGTCATTTGACCAACATGTATAAAGCAATGCCACTTACAGCAAAGCCATGTTAACGTGTATGCGAAATTCCATTTTCGCGATCATTGCGCAATGATTCAAAGCGGAATTACGCATCCGTCATTTGACCAACATGTATAAAGCAATGCCACTTACAGCAAACCCATGTTAACGTGTATGCGAAATTCCATTTTCGCGATCATTGCGCAATGATTCAAAGCGGAATTACGCATCCGTCATTTGACCAACATGTATAAAGCAATGCCACTTACAGCAAAGCCATGTTAACGTGTATGCGAAATTCCATTTTCACGATCATTGCGCAATGATTCAAAGCGGAACTACGCATCCGTCATTTGACCAACATGTATGAAGCAATGCCACTTACAGCAAACCCATGTTAACGTGTATGCGAAATTCCATTTTCGCTCTGTGACGCATATTCTGTAGAGCGCAAGACACATCATTCCTATTTCATGTGTCACTAATCTAAAATCAGATATCTAAACATCATATGTAGTGTATGTTGTGAGATCTGTATAGGTTTAGTATCTGACTATATACACATTTTTTGATAAAAAAACAAATATTAAGATATTATATGAAGTTGGATAATTACCTGGTTCAGATTCTCCATCTCCTCCCAGGCCACCGGACGGAGAAGCAGCTGCCCTGGCCCCCGCGTCAGGACTTTCAGATCCCGCAGTTGGGAGGGAAGAAGAGGAGGCGAGGATCTGAATCTTTTGGGGACCCGGAGATTGAGGAGCTCGCATAAAGTCACCTCATAAGGGAGTAGGTACAGTTTCCGCGGGGCCTCTCTTTTGCCACCTCTTTTACGGGCTTGTACCCAGTCCCTTATGAGGTTGACTTTTTTTGTTAACCGCAACCTCATATCTCCGAATCTCCTCATGATCTGATCCTGGGTCTTCTGGACGTCACACACCAATCTAACCGCATTGTTGATAGACTCCCAGAGGGCCTTCTTAACATGCGCATCTGTCAACCTCCTCTTGTTCCCAAACAGCTGGGGATAAAAGTCCTTGACGGCGTGGACCAGTACAGCGCTCTCCTCCTTGGTGAACCTGGGAGCTGACATGCCTGCTCGGTTGGCTACTAAATATATTATAATAATATTAATATATAACACTGCCTGCAGGCATTAGAGAACTGACAAAGATGGCAACGTGTAATGGACTTTTATATGGTGAAGTAAACATGAGATGCACCATGGGACAAGTTATCTGTACATCCGATTGGATAAAAGTTTGAAATATTGTTAGAATGTCTGTGAGACCATCCTGACTCAAGTTGTGTTTGTGTGATGAACTCTGATTGGCCGTTCCTTAATGTTTCATATCTTAGTAACTTCCTTACACATACCTCATGGTGGTGCTGTTACTTCATTTTTCATGTAGACTTATTTGTAACTCATGGGCCTGTCATGCGGATATGTGTGACGCAGATTTAATATCCGTGATCCGTTAAATATTAATGATTAAATTCTCTTTAACATCTAATACTGTCACATTATTAAATGTTGTAGACATTTCTCGGTTTAATAACAGTCTGTTTCTTTAATACAAATACACATTTAATATTGTATGTCTTTATTGTTCATAAAATCCATTTATTGACTTATTGTGAAGTATTGATATTGCTCTATTAAATGTATTTAATAATGCACATTGATTGTGTGCTATTGCGTGACATTAGACTCTAATGTTTAAAGATGCTAATCTGGTGTTTCAAGATGCGTTTCCCACGCAATATTTCTGAATGTTCAAATTCAGGTTATAAGGTCAGTAACTTGGATAATCTGTTTATAAATGTTAAACTACAGGTTTGTATGTTATTAGTAAATAAACCTCGAGCTTGTATTTGTCTGAAGTGCTCATATATGTTATTGTGCAATGGCGTCTTTATTTTTAAATAGACATTACAAACAAACAATTGTATCAAATGATCTGTAGAGATAGAAGATTGTTTAGACTTTAAAATGTAAATCAATTTATCTTAGTATTTAGATATCCTCAACAGAAGAAATTTAAATGCACATGGTTGAGACAATCACATAAGGCATCTCTGTGCATCCACCAATCTTCATCTACTGAGCCTATCTCGATATGCTTTTCAAGCAAAGTATGTCAAGATAGGAAGAGAAGTAAATACACTATTTAAATCTCTTAAAGGGACACTGTCCAAACAAATTTAGCGTTGGTGATTCAGATTGAGCATGAAATGTTAATCAACGTTATAATTTAATCCGATTCTCAAATGTTAACAATTATCTTGTTATCTTTCTTTGCAAATCAATAATGATATTTGAGATTACGGACAATTGCTTCCAAAAACCTGGGTTGTCCTTGATGATTGTTGGATAAATTAATCCACCACAAAAAACCAAGTTCAGTCCAGAGTACTGAAGCAAATAATGTATCTATTTAATGCCTTATTTTTAAAGTAATGATAGCAACATCACAAGGAGCATTCATAATATGAGACAATTTTTAAAGTTGCTTAAAATAGAATACTCATTCAGAATGTATAAATCATTAATTTTTTAACTGTCTCCCTTTAAGTATATTTTTAGTTCATGTCCCTTTAAAGAAACATTTCACAATAATGCTTGAAATATCAGAAACCTAGGCACCTTCCTTTTGATAAATTAGTATAACATATGAGTAAATAAAATTTAGATTAACTTCTGGATTGTTTTACACACTGACTGAAATATATATTGTAAAGGAGGTATTTCAGAGTCTTCAGCTTAGAGGGACATTAAGCTATATGTTATGTATGCATTTTGGATAAGATTATAATATTTGAACAACTTAATATGTTTTGGTATTCAATCATTAGATTGTAATTATATATATATTTGGATTAAATACATATCTACATAGGCTATTTTGATGCTGATTGTTGGTTGCACATAGATACCTTATGTAATTGACTAAGATATGTGCATTGATGTTTTTTTTTCAAAGTATATTTAAAGACTGAATGTAATTCTATAGTACTTTCTAAATATGTTTAATTTCTTTTATGAATTATTTAAAAATCAATACACAATATACTTTGTGAATTTCCCTTTAAGGACAAAAACATTTGTAATGTTGATTTAACATTGTCAAAATAAACTAAAGGGGAATGAAAATTATATATAGATATGTGATGTCTAACCCAAGAGGTAAGATTTTAAAAACTACATAATATTAATAACTATAGTTATATGACTCCACTAGAAAAATCAAATCGATTAACCTGCCATCCAATAACTAGCTTGTGAAAAATATCAAGTTAAATGACCTACCATTTATAAATGTAAAAATTAAAATAATTTAGCAAATAATGTTTTGAGATACCTAAGGAAGATACAAGATCTTATAAAATTAATTTTACATTCAACAACACGGTCACTTTAATGTAATTGAACCACTTCCCCTTCTTAAAAGTGAAAACAAATAATTTATGAGAAATTGACTACATATCCGAAATTATTTTAACATCTAAGAATTTCAAAAGAAAAGCATCGATGGATCTCACTCCCCAATGAATGTTAAAAAAGATAGTTTAATGTAATATTCTCGGAATCAGTGGATTTTCTACAATTAATGCATTATTTGATCTTATGCATGTGCTTGTCAAATAGACAACTACCAGTCATGGGAGTCAAATTGTTTTTTATTGACAGATTATATGGATATTTATTATAATCTGTTCCAAAGAGTGTATTTAATACTAAAATGTTTATTATTACCATTTTAAAAATTAATAATTTCTGAACCAAAAAGAAAAAAATATTCCTGGAAGTCATCAGATGCCAATCTGAAATTAAAAAACAAAATTTTAACAAAGTTAATACACACGCAGTCAAAGATTCATAAAATACATTTACAATCATCTTGTGTCTATGCTCTAACTTTGTTCAACATTTTTTAAAGATATTTATTAATTAAATTTAAAAAATTAAAAAAAAAAACATTATATTGTGTAATAATAAAAAAAAATATCTGATTTTCTAATTATACATAATAATGTATATCACATTTCAATAATATATATGTTGAACATAAATGTCATATTTCATGTCCATTCAAATACCTCTATATCAACTATAATATGTATTCCTTTTTCTGATTGTGATCCCTAAATATCTAATGATGAAATATGTATGACTAATGTATGTAAGCTACCAATAATCAACATTCTTCCTGTGATTCTTAACTAGCATGCATTGGTACACCAACCTGGATAATGCATGGTCTTTGAAAGTCAATTCAGGGGTAAACAGTTGATCTTCAATAGGTGTCTTATTCATCATTTCAAAAATAGAGGACTGAAATCCCATCTAAAAATTAGAAATTCATCTAAGTGTCTGATTGTGATCCCTAAATATCTAATTAAGAACTAAATATGACTAATGTATGTAAGCTACTAATATTCAACATTCTTCCTGTGATTCTTAACTAGCATGCATTGGTACACCAACCTGGATAATGCATGGTCTTTGAAAGTCAATTCAGGGGTAAACAGTTGATCTTCAATAGGTGTCTTATTCATCATATCAAAAATAGAGGACTGTGAAATCCCATCTAAATATTTGAAAATCATCTAAGTGTCTCCAATAGGATGCCTCAACAGCCTTATTCTATCAAATAGTTTGCACTTACCATGTGAACATGTCTTTGTATGGTTTTCAAGGTCAGCAGATTTGAAAGATAATGCCAGACATGATCCCATTGGTATACTTCAATTTCAATCTTGGCTTTTTCCACTGTCAGTCTGGGCAATCTTCACTGTCAGGCTTCTAATTCTTCCCTTTCAGTCTTTAGATTAAGTCAGCTCCCTAATGGCATAAAAAGTTTATTCAAAATTACTACATGTGTGTGAATCATTTCTGTAGCCCTCTCCCACCCCCCATTTCATAAGAAATTTCTGTCACTAGCTTACTGTGTAGCATCTTGTGTTATGTTCTATCAACTGTGAAGATGAGTCATATTGAGCAGAACAAACCTCTAATGTGTGACATTGAACCATAGTCATGCTAGAGGATCCCTTTCTGAGTATTTACATTTAAGTAATGTGTAAACTAAATACTAGTTTATAAAATGTATGCCATATGATGTATTTGTGTACAATTCATGCCAGCAACAGTCCAGACATTTATACTTACCAGCTGATGTCCTCTTTAAAAACCAGGTGGCAAAGACTCGCTACAGGACCCAATGGCCAGAGCATCACCTATATTAATAAATGAAACACATTTTTAGCATTTGATGAACAATCCTAACATGTTTGCACAATTCTCTACTTGTCATTTCCCTAGAGTTCACATCTATTGATAATACTCCAGTCTAACTTCTATTCTTTACCGTCTAAAGTTGCGGTTGATGATGTCTGCTCTGACATTGAGCCCCTCGTCCCGGAATGGCCCCTCTAGAACAGGATCATCCTCCTCATCTCTGAGGAGGTTTCTGTCCGGCCGGACGGCCTGCAGCATCCCAGCCCGCTGTGCAATATTATGCAGGACGCTACAGGCTACAACGATCTTAGCCACCTTCTTTGGGTTGTACTGGAGGGCTCCTCCCGACCTGTCCAGGCACCTGAACCTCATCTTCAGGAGCCCGAACATCCGTTCAACCACCGCCCTGGTTCTCTTATGAGCCCTATTGTAGCGCTCCTCAGACACATCAGTCGGGCTACGCAAGGGGGTAATGAGCCAAGGCCGGCTCATGTACCCAGAATCACCTATAAATTATGAACAGAACATAATTCTAACAGAATCCTCAAAATAGTATTTGTAGTACAATAAAAAGTTTTGAACACGATAATCCATTAACAAATGTTTATTTTAAATTTAAAATATTTAGTTCAATATTATTCTCTATCTTCCCATTTCAGCTAAGACATGCTACATATGCGTATTTCTCATAAATCAAGCCTTGTGTAAAATGCTAACTACATGGTTACATTGCATTCTCTATCTGAGCATTTAAGGTAAGACATGCTACATATCTGCATTGAACTAAAAGACATTATCGGAAAGAGACAATGACATGGTTAAATTGCATTAGCTAATATCTTCCCATTTCAGCTAAGACATGCTACATATGCATATTTCTCCTAAATCAAGCCTTGTGTAAAATGCTAACTACATGGTTACATTACATTCTCTATCTGAGCATTTAAGGTAAGACATGCTACATATCTGCATTGAACTAAAAGACATTAGCGGAAAGAGACAATGACATGGTTAAATTGCATTAGCTAATATCTTCCCATTTCAGCTAAGACATGCTACATATGCGTATTTCTCCTAAATCAAGCCTTGTGTAAAATGCTAACTACATGGTTACATTACATTCTCTATCTGAGCATTTAAGGTAAGACATGCTACATATCTGCATTGAACTAAAAGACATTAGCGGAAAGAGACAATGACATGGTTAAATTGCATTAGCTAATATCTTCCCATTTCAGCTAAGACATGCTACATATGCGTATTTCTCCTAAATCAAGCCTTGTGTAAAATGCTAACTACATGGTTACATTACATTCTCTATCTGAGCATTTAAGGTAAGACATGCTACATATCTGCATTGAACTAAAAGTAGACATTAGCGGGGGGAAAATATATGGTTAAATTGCATCCTATAGCTGAACATTACGCTAACATTTTAAAACTACAGTGGCAATTGTCAAACTAATTAACCATGTTGTGCACAAATACTCACCAACGAGATAACCAGGGGGCATTTGTCTTTCCTCAAACTGTCTCCACAGGGACGACAGAGAGAGGATGCGGGCATCATGACAAGCCCCTCCAAAATTCGCACACACATGCATAATCCTCAACTGTGCGTCACAAACATACTGCACGTCGAGGCTATGAAAATGTTTGCGATTTCTGAAGGGCGAGTCATCAATTGGAGCACGCAGCACAATGTGGGTACAATCTATGGCTCCCAAGACATTGGGCAATTGAGCAATATCAAAGAATTCCCGCTTCAGGCGCCTCCAATCACCATCAGTCTGTGGGAATCCTATGTATTGCTTACTGATACGTACCATGGCGTCCAGAAAGTTATCAAACACCCCAGAGAATGTACCTTGAGCCAGGCCATGCATGTACAGTTCTCCGGATTGAAAACTCCCGGAGGCCAGGACGTATAGACAGCTTAGCATCTTACTCATGGCGGGAACAGCAGTCCTTATTCTTATACGTGGCTCCAAATGAGGTTTAAGAAGATCGTAAAGGCCAATGAGCTGTTCGCGATTGAGCCGATACTTATCATAAACCTCAAAGTCGCTCATGTTTTCCAAGGTGGGTCTCACCCTGTAGACACGAGGACCTCAAACCAGATGACCCCTTCGTCTCAGTCTGAGCCGCCGAGGCTGCCTGATTCGACCAACAGCTAGTTCGCCAATAGCAGCACCAGCAGCGTCTACCATGTCATCGTCATCCAGCTTTCAAAACAGCGTAACAAGGTAAGCACTTGATCTGATGTGGATCACAAGTGATGCATTGGCCATGTTGTTTGGGGTATTTATAGTACAATTAGTCCAATGGTAGTGAGTTTGTAATGATTGCTGATTGTATTCACCTGTTTGTATGTGAGCGACGCGAATGCTTTCACAGTGGGCGTTTATTTGTTGTTTGCTGAAATGTTATTTTCCAACAATGAATCTCAATGTGAAAGTGTCAAATATCACACATACAGTGCATGTTTGTAATGTTTGATCATATGCGTAATCAATATTTCTTAAACGCGATCTTATAGTAACAAACACACGTCCAGGCTAACATGAATGAAAGTGCATAGTTGTGTATAATGTGCATCGAATGTGATCGATCAATGTTGCTGCAATATTGTTTGTAAACGATAAAGTAACAGCTGCCATCTGTAGTATTGTATATATAAGTGATTGCCGAGATGTCAATATTGTATGCGTCCCTTTAAAATCGCAATAATAATTCCGAACTTCCCATCTGCCATCTGTAGTATTGTATATATAAGTGATTGCCGAGCTGTCAATACTGTATGCGTCCCTTTAAAATCGCAAAAATAATTCCGAACTTCCCGTCTGCCATCTGTAGTATTGTATATATAAGTGATTGCCGAGCTGTCAATACTGTATGCGTCCCTTTAAAATCGCAATAATAATTCCGAACTTCCCGTCTACCATCTGTAGTATTGTATATATAAGTTATTGCCGAGCTGTCAATACTGTATGCGTCCCTTTAAAATCGCAATAATAATTCCGAACTTCCCGTCTGCCATCTGTAGTATTGTATATATAAGTGATTGCTGAGCTGTCAATACTGTATGCGTCCCTTTAAAATCGCAATAATAATTCCGAACTTCCCGTCTGTCATCTGTAGTATTGTATATATAAGTGATTGCCGAGCAGTCAATATTGTATGCGTCCCTTTCAAATCGCACTAATGCTGAATAACTTCCGGCTGTCATCTGTAGTATTATATATATAAGTGATTGCCGAGATGTCAATATTGTATGCGTCCCTTTCAAATCGCACTAATACTGAATAACTTCCGGCTGTTATCTGTAGTATTGTATATATAAGTGATTGCCGAGCTGTCAATATTGTATGCGTCCCTTTCAAATCGCACTAATACTGAATAACTTCCGTCTGCCATCTGTATTATTGTGTATATATAAGTGATTGCCGAGCTGTCAATATTGTATGCTTCCCATTCAAATGGCACTAATACTGAATAACTTCCGGCTGTCATCTGTAGTATTATATATATAAGTGATTTGCGATCTGACAATATTTATTAATTGTCCCATTCAAATCTCCCTAATAATGGTGTTCCAAACTGTTCTTTACGTATATGTTGTATTGTAGTATTGAGTGGTAAATTTCTGAAAGGGGCGGTACAGTCGTGAATCTGTGATGTGTATGGTTGAATCTTCTAATGACGTCATGATATTATTAACCTGCCTATGTAGTTCTGAAATCCTCATTGTGTTGTTGTATTTGACTACATTGTTATTGTGTGCTGAATAAAATCTAAATGTGTGCTTTGTGGTTGCGTGATGGGTGATGCGTGTTATGTACATGTACGTATATATTGTGATTGTGTCCCACATATGCTGACTTCTATATAGCGGTCTGGCATTGTTGTTCCTTCCCATAAAGTGACATCTGTAATCTGGTGTAATGATGTTCTTCTTGTACGTAATTCCTAATGGTTTCTGGTGATGGAATCATGATGTTAAAAGTACAGTAAAATCCATATGTTCTGTTTTGTGATTCCTAGAGAGAATGTAATGTGTTTTCCCCCCATCATTTGAATGCACATGTATGAGTGAATGTTAAAAGTAATGTATGTGCATCCATGACTGATCATGTGTTAAGCCTATGTAGATATGCTGTTGCTGCAAGCATATGAGTTGAATAACTGAAATGCAATAATAAAGGTAAATGAGAATTGTTTCCCATTGTGTAGTGTTTGTGAATCCTGAAAAGTTGACATTATTTTTGTGTCCGTTTAAATTTAATTTTTTTAAAACAAAAATTTTGTTACTAGTGATGTTGATTTGTAGTTGATGTAATATAAAAGTCTGAAACAATTTAATGGTGTTGTGAATATTCAAACAGTAAAATCCATAAATCCACCATAGGGAAATAGTCATTTCTTGATCTATTTATCATAGCTGGGTCTAACGCATGAAATCATGTCTTTTCTAGCGCTGGTATTTGGAGTTTTTCTGTCTACGCTATTTGCGTGCGTTAGGGAAATGAGGGTTTCGCGTGCACGAGCACGTCTTCCCAATAGAAGTCAATGGAGGCTCTAAAATTTGTTCATTTTTTTTTTCTAAGACTGGTTTTCCTCGTAAAGTGAATGACGTCATGAGCTTTTGTGAAAAAGTAACTAAATCGTGTTCTTTTTGTGATAAATAAATATTTTGTGTATGTCATGTGGTGTATATTGTTTGTATGCATCGATGAGTGTATGTTTGTGATAATGTTATTAGTTAGATGTAGGTATATGAGGGTCTTTTCCCGTGTGTCAATGTAAGTCAATGGGAAAATGGATTTGTGTTGTTTTTTTTCTAACACCCGAGATCTCGCAACTTTAATCCTTTGTATTTTGATGAAAAATTATTAAATATGAAAAATAAATATAGTGTCGTGTTTGTATGAGTGTAAGTGTACTTTGTGTAATATTTGTTTTGTGATTCGTGGATTTTTTTTTGTCGGTATATGTTTACTACTGGTTCTGAGGTGTCGGTAGAAATTTGAGGTATTTTTTGAGTGTCGGTAACTGAACTCTAAATACCGGAGTCCGTAAGAAACCCGCGTTAGGAGCCTCTAACGCTGGTTTTCACGGCTAACGCCAAACTCCAAATCTAGGCCTAATTGTTGTACTCAGTAATTGTTGCTATTTAGGAATTGTTGCCATTTGTATACTACACGTGTCACTGCGTCTGATCAGCGCCTTTGCTATTTTGTATTTCGTCTTTTTTTAACTGTTCACATTTTTATCATTAAATATATGCAGAATCTTGTACAATAATTTTTTGTTGCCTTTTCACATTTATTGGTCATATTGTGTTTGCACTGAATTTATTTTTACACGTATATACATTTGGCTATATATATATATATTTTAATTTATATATATTATTTTTATTTTTCACTATCACTATTTTAAGCTTCACAGCACCTGTGTTATTTGAATTCTATGGTTTCTTTTAGATTCCATATTATTCTCTTTTTCACTTTAGTGAGAGGAGGGACAGTGTAGCTGCTGGTGATATAATAGGGAGATTGATAGCTAGGCTAGTGTATTCAGTGTCCACTACAGTCCTGAAGGACTCATCTGATCTTTGCTGTAAGGACAGCACCCCAAAAAGCCCTTTTTAGGGCTAGAACATCTTTTTTTCCCCTGTGTAATCTAATTGCAGTTGCCTGCCTGCCAAGCCACTTGCCCAGTGCCACCACTCATATCTGGTGTAACAGTAGTGTAAATTTAAAAAAAAAAAAAATTTTTGACTGTGAAACATCAGTCTGCTAGTGTAATCTAATTGCAGTTGCCTGCCAGCGTGTGTGCCATGCCCACTTGCCCAGTGCCACACCACTCATATCTGGTGTAACAGTAGTGTAAATTTAAAAAACAACAACTTTTTTTACCGTGAAACATCAGTCTGCTAGTGTAATCTAATTGCAGTTGCCTGCCTGCCAGCGTGTGTGCCAGGCCCACTTGCCCAGTGCCACCACTCATATCTGGTGTAACAGTAGTGTAAATTTAAAAAAAAAAAAAAACTTTTTTGACTGTTAAACATCAGTCTGCTAGTGTAATCTAATTGTAGTTGCCTGCCTGCCTGCCAGTGTGAGTAGCCAGGCCCACTTGCCCAGTGCCACCATTCATATCTGGTGTAACAGTAGTGTAAATTTAAAAAAAAACTTTTTTGACTGTGAAACATCAGTCTGCTTGTGTAATCTAATTGCAGTTGCCTGCCAGCATGTGTGCCAGGCCCACTTGCCCAGTGCCACCACTCATATCTGGTGTAACAGTAGTGTAAATTTTAAAAAAAAAACTTTTTTGACTGTGAAACATCAGTCTGCTTGTGTAATCTAATTGCAGTTGCCTGCCTGCCAGTGTGTGGGCCAGGCCCACTTGCCCAGTGCCACCACTCATATCTGGTGTAACAGTAGTGTAAATAAAAAAAAAAAAACTTTTTTGACTATGAAACATCAGTCTGATAGTGTAATCTAATTGCAGTTGCCTGCCTGCCAGCGTGTGTGCCAGGCCAACTTGCCCAGTGCCACCACTCATATCTGGTGTCACGGTAGTGTAAATTTAAAAAAAAAAAAAACTTTTTCGACTGTGAAACATCAGTCTGCTAGTGTAATCTAATTGCAGTTGCCTGCCTGCCAGCGTGTGTGACAGGCTCACAGCGTATACTGTGCCCACTTGCCCAGTGCCTCCACTCATATCTGGTATAACAGTAGTGTAAATTTAAAAAAAAAAACTTTTTTGACTGTGAAACATCAGTCTGCTTGTGTAATCTAATTGCAGTTGCATGCCTGCCAGTGTGTGTGCCAGGCTCACAGCGTATACTGTGCCCACTTGCCCAGTGCCACCACTCATATCTGGTGTAACAGTAGTGTAAATTTAAAAACAAAAAACTTTTTGGACTGTGAAACATCAGTCTGCTTTTAGGTGTCAGGCTCACAGCGTATACTGTGCCCAGTTGCCCAGTGCCACCACTCATATCTTGTTTAATAGTAGTGTAAGTGTACATTTAAAAAAATAAAAACTTTTTGGACTGTGAAACATCAGTCTGCTTTTTTGTGTCAGGCTCACAGCTTATACTGGGCCCACTTGCCAAGTGCCACCACTCATATCTTGTTTAATAGTAGTGTAAGTGTACATTTAAAAAAATAAAAACTTTTTGGACTGTGAAACATCAATCTGCTTTTTTGTGTCAGGCTCACAGCGTATACTGTGCCCACTTGCCCAGTCGCACCACTCATATCTTGTTTAATAGTAGTGTAAGTGTACATTTAAAAAAATAAAAACTTTTTGGACTATGAAACATCAGTCTGCTTTTTTGTGTCAGGCTCACAGCGTATACTGGGCCCACTTGCCCAGTGCCACCACTCATATCTTGTTTAATAGTAGTGTAAGTATACATTTAAAAACAAAAAAAACTTTTTGGACTGTGAAACATCAGTCTGCTTTTTTGTGTCAGGCTCACAGCTTATACTGTGCCCACTTGCCCAGTGCCACCACTCATATCTTGTTTAATAGTAGTGTAAGTGTACATTTAAAAAAAAAAAACTTTTTGGAGTGTGAAACATCAGTCTGCTTTTTTGTGTCAGGCTCACAGAGTATACTGTGCCCACTTGCCCAGTGCCACCACTCATAGCTTGTTTAATAGTAGTGTAAGTGTACATTTAAAAACAAAAAAAACTTTTTGGACTGTGAAACGTCAGTCTGCTTTTTTGTTTCAGGCTCACAGCTTATACTGTGCCCACTTGCCCAGTGCCACCACTCATATCTTGTTTAATAGTAGTGTAAGTTTACATTTAAAAAAATAAAAACTTTTTGGACTGTGAAACATCAGTCTGCTTTTTGTGTCAGGTTCACAGCTTATACTGGGCCCACTTGCCCAGTGCCACCACTCATATCTTGTTTAATAGTAGTGTAAGTGTACATTTAAAAAAATAAAAACTTTTTGGACTGTGAAACATCAGTCTGTTTTTTTGTGTCAGGCTTACAGCGTATACTGTGCCCACTTGCCCAGTGCCACCACTCATATTTTGTTTAATAGTAGTGTAAGTGTACATTTAAAAAAATAAAAACTTTTTGGACTGTGAAACATCAGTCTGTTTTTTGTGTCAGGCTCACAGCGTATACTGTGCCCACTTGCCCAGTGCCACCACTCATATCTTGTTTAATAGTAGTTTAAGTGTACATTTAAAAAAATAAAAACTTTTTGGACTGTGAAACATCAGTCTGCTTTTTTGTGTCAGGCTTACAGCTTATACTGGGCCCACTTGCCCAGTGCCACCACTCATATCTTGTTTAATAATAGTGTAAGTGTACATTTAAAAAAATAAAAACTTTTTGGACTGTGAAACATCAGTCTGCTTTTTTGTGTCAGGCTCACAGCATATACTGTGCCCACTTGCCCAGTGCCACCACTCATATCTTGTTTAATAGTAGTGTAAGTGTACATTTAAAAAAATAAAAACTTTTTGGACTGTGAAACATCAGTCTGCTTTTTTGTGTCAGGCTCACAGCGTATACTGTGCTCACTTGCCCAGTCCCACCACTCATATCTTGTTTAATAGTAGTCTAAGTGTACATTTAAAAAAATAAAAACTTTTTGGACTGTGAAACATCAGTCTGCTTTTTTGTGTCAGGCTCACAGCTTATACTGGGTCCACTTGCCCAGTGCCACCACTCATGTCTTGTTTAATAGTAGTGTAAGTGTACATTTAAAAAAATAAAAACTTTTTGGACTGTGAAACATCAGTCTGCTTTTTTGTGTCAGGCTCACAGCGTATACTGTGCCCACTTGCCCAGTGCCACCACTCATATCTTGTTTAATAGTAGTGTAAGTGTACATTTAAAAAAATAAAAACTTTTTGGACTGTGAAACATCAGTCTGCTTTTTTGTGTCAGGCTCACAGCGTATACTGTGCCCACTTGCCCAGTGCCACCACTCATATCTTGTTTAATAGTAGTGTAAGTGTACATTTAAAAAAATGACAGTTAGAGGCAGGCCACCCCGCAGTTGCCGTCGTGGTCGTGGTGCTGTTATTCCCTTTGGCCCTAGAATAATGCCCAGTGTTCAGAGGCCACGTTCCAGTTCTGAGGAAATAGTTGACTTTTTAACACAGGACACCCAATCTTCTATAGCTTCCGCTCCGAACCTTGACGCACCATCCTCCTCCAGCTTATCTTTGGGCACCTCTCAAGTTACCACTCGCCCGCCTGCCGCCACCACCAACACTAGCACCACAGCCGCTTCACTTTATCTGTCAGAGGAGTTTTTTACACATCAGTTGGAAGAAATGAGTGATGCGCAACCATCATTGACAGAGGATGTAGATAACAGTGATATGTCTCAGTCAGGCAGCATTACAGACATGGAGGTACGGTGTGATGATGATGATGTTGTACCCACTGCTGCTTCCTTTGTTGATTTGTCAGATACAAGTGAAGCGGTTGATGGTGACGATGCGTCCTTGGATGTCATGTGGGTGCCCGCTAGAAGAGAAGAAGAAAAGGGGGAAAGTTCAGATGGGGAGACAGAGAGGAGGAGGAGGAGACGAGTTGGAAGCAGGGGGAAGTCGTCGCAAGGAGCTAGTGGAACAGTCAGACAGCATGCATCAGCACCCGGGGTCGACCAGAGAGCACGCCAATCAACGCATGCTGTTGCCACCACCAGAATGCCATCATTGCAGAGCTCAGCAGTGTGGAATTTCTTTGTGTGTCTGCCTCTGACAACAGCGATGCCATTTGCAACATGTGCCAAAAGATACTGAGTCGTGGGAAGTGCAACACCCACCTAGGTACAACTGCTTTGCGAAGGCACATGATCGCACATCACAAACGCCTATGGGATCAACACATGAGTAGAAGCAGCACACAAACTCAAAGCCGCCATCCTCCTCCTGGTCCAGCATCTTCAGCCACGTCAACCACTGCTGTCCTTCTTGCCCCCTCTCAACCATCCGCCACTTCGTCTCTCTTCCGGAGCAGTTCCTGCTCATCTGCCCACAGTCAGGTGTCTGTCAAGGACATGTTTGAGCGTAAGAAGCCAATGTCACAAAGTCACCCCCTTGCCCGGCGTCTGATAGCTGGCTTGTTTGAACTCTTAGCCCGCCAGCTTTTACCATACAAGCTGGTGGAGTCTGAGGCGTTCAAAAAATTTGTAGCTATTGGGACACTGCAGTGGAAGGTACCCGGCCGAAATTTCTTTGCACAAAAGGCAATCCCCAACCTGTACTCGATTGTGTGAAAGGAAGTAATGGCATGTCTGGCACACAGTGTTGGGGCAAGGGTCCTTATGACCACTGATAGCTGGTCTGCAAAGCATGATCAGGGCAGGTATATCACCTACACTGCGCATTGGTTAAACCTGCTGACGGCTGCCAAGCATCGAATGCATGGCTCTTCAGAGGAGGAGTTGGTGACTCCGCCATGACTTGCAGGCAGGCCTGCTGCCACCTCCTCTACTCCTCCTACTCCATCCTCTTCCATAACCTCCTCGGCTGAGTCCTCTTCTGCTGATGTGTCTTGCTCCACATCAACGGCACCCCCCCAGCTCCGCAGGTACTATTCCACATCCCGGATACGGCAGTGTCACGCCGTCTTGGGGTTGACTTGCCTGAAAGCAGAGAGTCACACCGGACCAGCACTCCTGTCCGTCCTGAACGCACAGGTGGATCAGTGGCTGACTCCGCACCAACTGGAGATCAGCAAAGTGGTTTCTGACAACAGAAGTAATTTGGTGGAGGCATTGAAATTGGGCAAGTTGAAACATGTGCCGTGCATGGCACATGTGTGTAATCTGATCGTACAATGCTTTGTGCATAAGTACCCAGGCTTACAGGACGTCCTGAAGCAGGCCAGGAAGGTGTGTGGCCATTTGAGGTGTTCCTACACGGCCATGGCGCACTTTTCCAATATCCAGCGGCGAGACAACATGCCAGTGAGGCGCTTGATTTGCGACAGCCCGACACGTTGGAATTCAACGCTCCTAATGTTCGACCAACAAGAAAAAGCCGTTAACGAGTATTTGTATGACCGGGGTGCTAGGACAGCCTCTGCGGAGCTGGGAATTTTTTTCCCAACGTTACTGGACGCTCATGCACAATGCCTGTAGGCTCATGCGTCCTTCTGAGGAGGTGACAAACCTAGTCAGTCGCACCGAAGGTACCATCAGCGACATCATACCATTTGTTTTCTTCCTGGAGCATGCCCTGCGAAGAGTGCTGGATCAGGCCGTAGATGAGTGTGTAGAGGAAGAGTTGTGGTCACCATCACCACCAGAAACAGCCTTATCAGCATCGCTTGCTGGACCAGCGGCAACGCTGGAAGAGGATTGTGAGGAAGAGGAGTCAGAGGAGGAATGTGTTTTTGAGGAGGAGGAGGAAGACCAGCCACAACAGGCATACCAGGGTGCTCGTTGTCACCTATCTGGTACCCGTGGTGTTGTACATGGCTGGGGGATAGAAGATACCTTCAGTGAGATCACTGAGGACGAGGAACGGGACATGAGTAGCTCAGCATCCAACCTTGTGCAAATGGGGTCTTTCATGCTGTCGTGCCTGTTGAGTGACCCTCGTATAAAAAAGCTGAAGGAGAACGACCTGTACTGGGTGTCCACGCTACTAGACCCCCGGTATAAGCATAAAGTGCCTGAAATGTTACCGAATTACCACAAGTCGGAAAGGATGCAGCAGTTCCAAAACAAATTAAAAAGTATGCTTTACACAGCGTATAAGGGTGATGTCACAGCACAACGGGAATCTAACAGGGGAAGAGGTGAAAGTAATCCTCTGACTCCCACGACCACGCCGGCAAGGACAGGATGCTTTACAGACGTGTTGTTGATGGAGGACATGCAGAGCTTTTTAACTCCTATGCATCGCCACAGCCCTTCGGGGTCCACCCTCAGAGAACGACTCAACCGACAGGTAGCAGACTACCTCGCCTTAACTGCAGATCTCGACACTCTGAGGAGCGATGAACCCCTTGACTACTGGGTGTGCAGGCTTGACCTGTGGCCTGAGCTATCCCAATTTGCGATAGAACTTCTGGCCTGCCCCGCTTCAAGTGTCCTGTCAGAAAGGACCTTCAGTGCAGCAGGAGATATTGTCACTGAGAAGAGAAGTCGCCCAGGTCAAAAAAGTCTAGATTACCTCACCTTTATTAAAATGAATGAGGGATGGATCCCGAAGGGACTGACATTGGGCGATACATTCGAGTAAAAAAGGCCTGATGAGATGAGCTGCCTTAGGCTAAAAATGGTCCACACGGTGCTGTATTTTATCTTCGAATGCCGGATGACTTACGTGACTTATCCGCCACCAACTAGGGTTCAAGCCACAATGTTTTAGGGCACTTTCTGCCTGGGAAGCAAACATCAATTTTTCTGGCCGCTGCTACAGCAGTGGCTGCAACAATACCTAATTTTTCAGGCATGTGTACATGCCAAATTTTTCTGGCCTCTGGTGCTGCACTGTGGCTTCAAAAACCAAACCAAAAAAAAGGCACGTAACAGGGATTAAACTGATAGGAATAGTACTACTTAACACACCACTCCTATCTGGTGGCACATTAGATTGCACGCGCAGTGCCCCAAATTTGAAGTAGGAGGACCGACCAAGCATCTTTTTCCATCTCCCAGTTCCTAAAATACATGCCATATACACGTACCCTGGTGCCGCAACTGCCTCTGGGAACCTTACCATGGGTCCCAGTATGCGCGTCTTGTAATTCTCTGTCTGGGAAATGATCTATCTATCAAATCTATCTATTTATCTATCAAATCTATCTATCGTATCTATCAAATGTATCTATTGCATCTATTGATCTATCTATCTAATCTATGTATCTATCTATCTATCTATCTATCTATCTATCTATCTATCTATCAAATCTATCTATCTCGTGGCCGCACTGTTATCTGACAGCCACTTGTGTTTCTGCCAAATGTCCGTCTGCCAAATGTCCGTCGGCAAAAGTCCAGCCACGATTGCAAGCGCAGTGCCCCAAATTTGAAGTAGGAGGACCGACCAAGCATCTTTTTCCATCTCCCGGTTCCTAAACTCCATGCCATATACACGTCCCCTGATAGGGGACACCACAGTGGAAGGTACCCGGCCGAGATTTCAATGCACAAAAGGCAATCCACAACCTGTACTCGATTGTGCAAAAGGAAGTAACCTTACCGCACGTCTTGTAATTCTCTGTCTGGGAAATTATCTATCTATCAAATCTATCTATTTATCTATCAAATCTATCTATCGTATCTATCAAATGTATCTATTGCATCTATTGATCTATCAAATGTATCTATTGCATCTATTGATCTATCTATCTAATCTATGTATCTATCTATCTATCTATCTATCTATCTATCTATCTATCTATCTATCTATCTATCTATCTATCTATCTATCTATCTATCAAATCTATCTATCTCGTGGCCGCACTGTTATCTGACAGCCACTTGTGTTTCTGCCAAATGTCCGTCTGCCAAATGTCCGTCGGCAAAAGTCCAGCCACGATTGCAAGCGCAGTGCCCCAAATTTGAAGTAGGAGGACCGACCAAGCATCTTTTTCCATCTCCCGGTTCCTAAACTCCATGCCATATACACGTCCCCTGATAGGGGACACCACAGTGGAAGGTACCCGGCTGAGATTTCAATGCACAAAAGGCAATCCACAACCTGTACTCGATTGTGCAAAAGGAAGTAACCTTACCGCACGTCTTGTAATTCTCTGTCTGGGAAATTATCTATCTATCAAATCTATCTATTTATCTATCAAATCTATCTATCTATCTATCTATCTATCTATCTATCAAATCTATCGATCTTGTGACCGGACCGACCAAGCATCTTTTTCCATCTCCCGGTTCCTAAAATCCATGCCATATACACGTCCCCTGATAGGGGACGTAACAGGGATTAAACTGATAAGAATAGTACTACTTAACACACCACTCATATCTGGTGGCACAGTAGATTGCACGCGCAGTGCCCCAAATTTGAAGTAGGAGGGCCGACCAAGCATCTTTTTCCATCTCCCGGTTCCTAAAATCCATGCCATATACACGTCCCCTGATAGGGGACGTAACAGGGATTAAACTGATAAGAATAGTACTACTTAACACACCACTCATATCTGGTGGCACAGTAGATTGCACGCGCAGTGCCCCAAATTTGAAGTAGGAGGACCGACCAAACATCTTTTTCCATCTCCCGGTTCCTAAAATCCATGCCATATACACATCCCCTGATAGGGGACGTAACAGGGATTAAACTGATAAGAATAGTACTACTTAACACACCACTCATATCTGGTGGCACAGTAGATTGCACGCTCAGTGCCCCAAATTTGAAGTAGGAGGACCGACCAAGCATCTTTTTCCATCTCCCGGTTCCTAAAATCCATGCCATATACACGTCCCCTGGCGCCACAACTGCCTCTGGGAACCTTACCATGGGTCCCAGACCGCACGTCTTGTAATTCTCTGTCTTGGATATTATCTATCTATCAAATCTATCTACAGGGAGTGCAGAATTATTAGGCAAGTTGTATTTTTGAGGATTAATTTTATTATTGAACAACAACCATGTTCTCAATGAACCCAAAAAACTCATTAATATCAAAGCTGAATAGTTTTGGAAGTAGTTTTTAGTTTGTTTTTAGTTATAGCTATTTTAGGGGGATATCTGTGGGTGCAGGTGACTATTACTGTGCATAATTATTAGGCAAATTAACAAAAAAAACAAATATATACCCATTTCAATTATTTATTTTTACCAGTGAAACCAATATACCATCTCAACATTCACAAATATACATTTCTGACATTCAAAAACAAAACAAAAACAAATCAGTGACCAATATAGCCACCTTTCTTTGCAAGGACACTCAAAAGCCTGCCATCCATGGATTCTGTCAGTGTTTTGATCTGTTCACCATCAACATTGCGTGCAGCAGCAACCACAGCCTCCCAGACACTGTTCAGAGAGGTGTACTGTTTTCCCTCCTTGTAAATCTCACATTTGATGATGGACCACAGGTTCTCAATGGGGTTCAGATCAGGTGAACAAGGAGGCCATGTCATTAGATTTTCTTCTTTTATACCCTTTCTTGCCAGCCACGCTGTGGAGTACTTGGACGCGTGTGATGGAGCATTGTCCTGCATGAAAATCATGTTTTTCTTGAAGGATGCAGACTTCTTCCTGTACCACTGCTTGAAGAAGGTGTCTTCCGAAAACTGGCAGTAGGACTGGGAGTTGAGCTTGACTCCATCCTCAACCCGAAAAGGCCCCACAAGCTCATCTTTTATGATACCAGCCCAAACCAGTACTCCACCTCCACCTTGCTGGCATCTGAGTCGGACTGGAGCTCTCTGCCCTTTACCAATCCAGCCACGGCCCATCCATCTGGCCCATCAAGACTCACTCTCATTTCATCAGTCCATAAAACCTTAGAAAAATCAGTCTTGAGATATTTCTTGGCCCAGTCTTGACGTTTCAGCTTGTGTGTCTTGTTCAGTGGTGGTCGTCTTTCAGCCTTTCTTACCTTGGCCATGTCTCTGAGTATTGCACACCTTGTGCTTTTGGGCACTCCAGTGATGTTGCAGCTCTGAAATATGGCCAAACTGGTGGCAAGTGGCATCTTGGCAGCTGCACGCTTGACTTTTCTCAGTTCATGGGCAGTTATTTTGCGCCTTGGTTTTTCCACACGCTTCTTGCGACCCTGTTGACTATTTTGAATGAAACGCTTGATTGTTCGATGATCACGCTTCAGAAGCTTTGCAATTTTAAGAGTGCTGCATCCCTCTGCAAGATATCTCACTATTTTTGACTTTTCTGAGCCTGTCAAGTCCTTCTTTTGACCCATTTTGCCAAAGGAAAGGAAGTTGCCTAATAATTATGCACACCTGATATAGGGTGTTGATGTCATTAGACCACACCCCTTCTCATTACAGAGATGCACATCACCTAATATGCTTAATTGGTAGTAGGCTTTCGAGCCTATACAGCTTGGAGTAAGACAACATGCATAAAGAGGATGATGTGGTCAAAATACTCATTTGCCTAATAATTCTGCACTCCCTGTATTTATCTATCAAATCTATCTATCTATGTATCTATCATATCTATCAAATATATCTATTGCATCTATTGATCTATCTATCTAATCTATGTATCGATCTATCTATCTATCTATCTATCTATCTATCTATCTATCTATCTATCTATCTATCTATCAAATCTATCTATCTCGTGGCTGGACTGTTATCTGACATCCACTTCTGTTTCGTCCAAATGTCCGTCTGCCAAATGTCCGTCGGCTAAAAGTCTGGCCACGATTGCACGCGCAGTGCCCCAAATTTGAAGTAGGAGGACCGACCAAGCATCTTTTTCCATCTCCCGGTTCCTAAAATCCATGCCATATACACGTCCCCTGATAGGGGACGTAACAGGGATTAAACTGATAGGAATAGTACTACTTAACACACCTTATAATAACGCAGAGAGAGGCAACGCAGAGAGAGGTGTCTGAAGAAGAGGAGTCAGAGGAGGAAGGTGGCTTTGAGGAGGTGGAAGACCAAACACAGCAGGCGTCCCAGGGGTCTTGTTGTCACCTTTTCGGGGACCCTTGGTGGAGGAAGAGACCTTCAATGACATCAGTGAGGATAAGGAACGGGACATGGCTAGCTTGGTATCCAACCTTGTGCAAATGGGGAGTTTGCGGTTGAGCAAATGGACTGTTTGTGGTTGTTTGCGGTGCGTTAAACGGGGAGTTTGGTCCTTCACTGTGAAGCGGGCATAACCCTTACACTACCTGATCGCTACAACATCATACCTGATGTTTTAAAGCACGTTTTCCCAAATAATTTAGGAATGTTAGGTGATTTCTGCCCTTTATGGATTAAAACCAGACTCTGCATCAACTATGTAATTTTCCGTGGCAGTTTTGCCATGGATCCCCCTCCGGCATGCCACAGTGCAGGTGTTAGTACCCTTGAAACAACGTTTCCATCACTATTGTGGCCAGAAAGAGTCCCTGTGGGTTTTAAAATTCGCCTGCCTATTGAAGTCAATGGCGGTTTGCCCGGTTCGCCCGTTCACGAACATTTGCGGACGATCGTGTTTGCTGTTCGCAAACGGAAAATTTTAAGTTTGCGACATCACTATCCGGTGGCACTCAAAGTATGGCAACAATGCCTTTATTCAACTGAGCTCAGTTGAATAAAGGCACTGTTGCCATACTTTGAGTGCCACTGGAGTGTTGTTTTATATTAAACTAATAATTACCTACCCTATCTATTAGACTAAAATTACATTAAACTATATTAAACTATAAAATAACCTACCCTAACTGCTATACTAAAATTACATCAAACTACAAATTAAATTAAATATATTATATATTTAAAAACCTAACCCTACTCAAATAATTTAAACCTACTATTAAAAATTAAATAAATAACAAACACTAAGTTACAAAACAATAAACACTAAGTTACACAAAATAAAAAATAAATGATCAAATATTTAAACTAATTACACCTAATCTAAGAGCCCTATGAAAATAAAAAAAAAAACCAAAATAAAAAACCCTAGCCTACAATAAACTACCAAAAATTTAAAAGTGTATAATTAGTGCGCCAACGGTCTGAAAATCAACTATCAATATAACAGTGAAACAAAATCAACTAACAATATCACAGTGATACAAAAATCTAAATGCAAATAACCATCATATAGAGATCATTATAAAAAATTAGGACCAAAATAGGAAACAGATAAGTTATTCCTAGGTCTATACTAAAATAGCAAATGGTGATAGTGAATAAGTGCTGTCTTGACAGTATACTCCTTAGATAAAAAAGGGGGAGGTACTGGTATTTAAAATACAAGGCAATATTAGTAATAGACACAGCAATGTAGTGGAATCATTAATAGATTCAACGATATAGTGTAATCGTCCCAATATTCAGAGTTCAAGGTTATACATATGTGGTGGGCGTAATGTCCAAATCACAGGAGGCAAGCACTTCTTCAAACGATCCCTGTTGGTGACCCAGGGGTGGATACTACATAGAAAAGAAGATAAAAGAAGGCGCCAACATAGTGCGGTTACCAATGAGATGGGACACGCAATGCAAATAAAACCAAATACTCACAGGATAAAGGACACTTGAAAAGTGTCACAAGTGCCTCCTGGACCCTCAGAGTTGTCCAGCTAACTCCCACTCCACTGTGGTGGTAAGGTTCCGCTCGTCTCTGCCAATTTGGGTAGCTACGCTGGTGGTCTTGGCTCCTAGCCAATGTTCAAAAGGACTGACTTGCGGTCTGCTCAGATCAAGATATCCAATTCAGATCCGTGCTCTCCAAAGAGGAGTGATACAGCAAGGCAAATGGTAGTTTGTATTGTGATGGCAAAATACAATGTTACCAATATAGATGTCAGAAAAAGAAAGTTCGTGGCTGCAATCTTAAAATAAATAAGACTTTATTTACACAACGTTTCTCGGTCTGTACGTGACCGTTTCCTCAGGTGCATAAGTGTATTGCGTGTCCCATCTCATTGGTAACCGCACTATGTTGGCGCCTTCTTTTATCTTCTTTTCTACAATAAACTACCAATGGCCCTTAAAAGGACCTTTTGCGGGGCATTGCCCCAAAGAAATCAGCTCTTTTTTCCTGTAAATAAAAAATACAAACACCCCCTCAACAGTAAAACCCACCACCCACACAACCAACCCCCCAAATGCGAGCTCAATCTGATTGGCTGATCGGATCAGCCAATCGGATTGAACTTGAATCTGATTGGCTGATTCCATCAGCCAATCAGAATTTTCCTACCTTAATTCCGATTGGCTGATAGAATCCTGCAAGGACGTGTATACGTATGTTCACTTTATCTTCCATTTTCTAAATTGTTTTATGCATTTTTAAATGGTGTATCTTTTGCATATATAGATATATAATATCTTTTATCTGAATCATATTTAGGGTGCAGACTAAGCGCTGAAGTGTTTTTGTCTTTTGTAGTGCATTACATAATGGTGAGCAATATTACTACCTAAAACTATAAGTAAAACTGAACTGAGATGCCACTATATACCAATAAATATATTAACAGTACATAGTTATTCATAAATAATCCACCAGTACCATCCAGTGGACAAAAATATATAACACCTACAATAACTAAAGTGAAAAACATGAGGCTGCTTGTGCATTAAGCTATTTATTTGGATATACTAGTTTGACTTTTTCTTTCACTGACTATGCTTCTGTATTACCCCTTGTTTTGGACTGACTTGGTATTTGACTTTAGCTTGTTGTTGGACTCTGCATTTGTTTAATGATTCTGTACTCTTGTTCCCTGTGAGGCTTTAACCCAGACTATCTGATTTAAAGTTTGTCTTTGTCTGGATAGCTAGATTAAACTATTACAAAGGTATGTTTTCCTTTGGTATTTGGATTGATAAATTTACAGTTACTTTCTACTACTCATGTGTTCTTTTGTTTAGTAGGTGCTGATTAAAGTATTAGAGAGTTCAGCTACTAAGTTTAGTCCCATTGGTCTTTTATCCTCTAGCCTTTGTTGGGTCACTGTGTGTTACTTGCAGTGTCCCAGCAAGAGTTTGTGTTGAGTTGGGCATCTTGGCAATTGATTGCAGCTTGTTTTATTCTGAAACAACAGTACTCCACTTGACACTGGTGAAGATACATTTTTTTCTAAAAAACATCTTACCATAACCCCTAATCCGCCATCCCCCCACATTGCAAACACTTAATTAAACTATTAACCCCTAAACTGCCATCCTCCACATCGCAAACTAAATAAACTATTAACCCCTAAAGTGACACTCCCCACAATGGAAACTAACTAAACTATTAACCATTAAAACGGGATCCCCCCACAATGCAAACTAACTAAACAAACTATTAACCCCTAAACTGACATCCCCCCACATAGCAAACAAACTAAACTATTAACCCCTAAACCACCATCCCCCCACAAAGCAAAGTATCTAACATCTAAACCTCCTAACTTAGCCTCAGTTAAAATACCCATACATTAACTAAAAAATATTCTAACTACCTTAAAATAAATAAAAACTTACCTCTAAAATTAAATTAAAACCTATGCTTACCCTAAAAAAACCTACCATTTCTTAAAAAAAAAATGACATTGCAAAAAAAAACCTACATCACAAAAAAATTAAAAACCTTACATTTATAAAATATATATTTTTTTACCCTTATAAAAAATAACAAATAAAATGACCAAAAATAAAGAAAAATATATCCCTATTCTAATAGCCTTTAAAATAAAATAAAAGCCACCCTAAAATGAAAAAAAAATCCCTATTCTAAAAATATACTACCAATAGCCCTTAAAAGAGGCTTTTGTAGGACAGCTCTTTTGCATAAAAAATACAATAACCCCCTAATATTAAAACCCCCCACCCCCCTTAACCCCCTAAAATAAAAAAAATTAACTAAAGGAAACCTAAACTATCCAATGCTCCCCAAAAAGGGCATTTAGCTCTTTTTCTGCCCCAATTAAAAAAAAAAAAAAACCTAATCTAAAAAAAATTGCACTTCCCAAAAAAAACACTTACATAGGTGCAGAATTCGTGCCAGAGGCGTCAGGACCGGCATCAGTAAGAGAGGAGCGTGCGGCAATGATGTCAGCGGTGCACGCATCTGGACCAGACACAGCCCCTGGCAACGAGCAGGGAAGGAGATGCCACGCCCCTAGCAATGGCTAGAGCGGCACGGCGTGACATAGCCCCCTTCTCAAGGGTTCCCTCTGGAAACCAGAGTTGGCCTCAAAGGATGAGCAGCATGGAATCTGGAGACCAAAGATGGAGCATGCACATCATGGGCAGGGAACGATCTGCCACGGAGTAACCCTTCCAATGTATCAGAAGGGTTGTCTGCACCTGTATCTGGAGTTGTCTGCACCTGTATCTGGAGTCCAGGATCTTAGCTACCTCATATACAGGGTCACCACGGACCAGGAGCGAAGGAGGAGGAGCTTGGAGCTGGGGATATCTATTCCTGGTATAAGGCTTGAGTAGTAAGATGTGGAAGACTGGGTGTATGCGAAGGGTTTTGAGCAAGGCCACTTTGTAGGCAACAGGAGACAATCTTTTCAGGACTTTGTACGGACCGATAAACCTAGGCCCCAATTTGTGACATGGTTACGTAGACGAATATGTCTAGTCAAAACCCAAACACGTTCACCTACTGAGATGGCACGTACAGAAGCTCTATGACGATCAGCAAACTTTTTATATCTAGAGACAGCTGAATGTAGCTGAGAGCGAATACATAGCCAATAAGTGGTGAGTTCAGTAACATGACGGTCTGCAGCAGGAACCCCAGTGGACTGAGCAGAAAGAGGGAAGACACAAGGTTGATACCCTGCTGCGGCTTGAAATGGAAAACATCTTAGCGAAGAGTGCCAATGAGTGTTTCTCGCCAGCTCGGCTAAGAGCAGTAAGTCAGACCAATTGGTATGAAGAGAATTAACAAAGGCTCTAAGGTAGGCCTCGAGATCCTGGTTTACCCTCTCAGTTAGTCCATTGGTTTGAGGATGGTAGCCACAAAATGAGGAAACAGTGGTTCCAATCAACTTGCAAAAGGCTCTCCAAAAGGTAGAGATGAATTGTGGACCTCTGTTGGAAACAATATTCACAGGATGCCATGAAGTCATACCACATGCAAGAGAAAAAGAGATGATAATTCCTGGGCCAATGGCAGTTTCGTTAAGGGTACAAAATGAGCCAGTCTGGAGAACCGATCCACCACAACTCAGATAACTGTATGGTGGTCAGAAGGTGGGAGGTCCACAATGTTATGTGTGTCCATAGTTGTTTGGGAATGGACAATGGTTGGAGCAAGCCAGAAGGCAAGGATCGGGGAGTTTTGTTGGCAGCACAAGTTGTGCAGGCTTTCACATAATCCTGAGCCTCAGACTTCATAGTAGGCCACCATACATGTTGGGAAAGATGCTTAAAGGTCCTAGTCAAACCAGGATGTCCTGAGAGTTTACTATCATGAGCCTAGGATAGCACAGGGGTGTGTAGGTTCAGAGGCACAAAGAGGATATCGGAGGCCAAGGGGGCTCCAGGAGGTTTACTGGACTGGGCTCGTTGCAGTCTTTACAGAAGGGTGGTATTTAGTTGAGCAACCACACAAGAGGGAGATATGATGTGTTCAATAGGAGCTTCAGAGGAATCACTTGAGTGAGGGAACCGACTGTAGAGGGTGTCCGCCTTCTTGTTCTTGGTCCCAGGAAGATAAGAGACCACAAAGTTAAAATGGGAAAAGAACAAGGCCCACCTGGCCTGTCAAGGATTGAGTCGATGAGCAGTCTCTAGGTAAGTCAGATTCTTGTGGTCGGTGAGAATCTGAATGGGATTGGCGATGCCCTCTAACCAATGACGCCATTCAGTCAAGGCCATTTTAATGGCTAAGAGTTCACGATTACCCACATTGTAAATCCTCTCTGCAGGAGTAAAGCGTTTAGAGAAAAATGCTACAGGGTCTGACTTTGAAGTCAAAGGATCCCTTTGGGTTAGCACTGCTCCAGCCCCTATCTCGGAGGCATCAACCTCTAAAGTGAACTGTAGGTCAGGATTAGGATGGCAGAGCACAGGAGCAGAACAGAAAGCCTTCTTCAGATGAGAGAAGACATTAATGGCTTCAGGAGGTCAATGTTTACAGTCTTTGTTCCGTTTTGTCAATTCAGTGAATGGAGCGACTGTTTGAGAAAAGTTCTTTATAAACTTGAGGTAATAATTGGAGAACCCCAAGAATCTCTGTAGTTCCTTTAATGAAGTAGTTTGAGGCCATTCTAGAACTGCGATGAGTTTTACAGGATCCATGGCAAAACCCTCCTTCAAGATGACATAACCTAGGAACTGGATCTGGACTTGGTCAAACTCACATTTTTCTAGCTTGGCTACCAAAGAATTGTCTCTGAGATGTTGCAGTACCTGTCTCACATGCTTATGATGCTCCTCCAGAGTGGAAGAGAAAACAAGGATTTCATCCAGATAGACGATGACTGTGCGGTTGAGGAGGTTACGGAAGATATCATTGACAAATGCCTGGAGGACTTTAGGGGCGTTACACAGCCCAAAGGGCATTACGAGGTATTCATAATGCCATGATCTTGTGTTGAAGGCGATCTTCCATTTGTGGCCTGGGAAGATACGAATCAGGTTGTATGCCCCACGTAAGTCTAGATTGGTGAAGAAGCGAGCATCCTGGAGTGAGTCATACAGTTTGGTGATCAAAGGAATGGGATAGCAATTATTAATAGTTATGTTGTTCTTTAGGAAGTGGGGCTCCGGGAAAGAGGTCGATCTTGCAGTCATAAGGATGGTGGGGTGGCAGCACGTTGGCTGCTTTTTTCTCAAACACATATGCGAAGTCTGCATATACTGAGGGAAGGTTTGGAGGAGTCTGTATACTGGCTATGGGAATGCGTATCAGAGGAGTGACTTTAGCAAGGCAGGAGTGGAAAAAGGAGGTACCCCAGGAGGCCAGTTGTCCTTCCGCCCAGTCAAACTATGGATTGTGTATCCGAAGCCAATGAAGACCAAGGATGACAGGCTGTGCTGGGGTATGAATGACCTTGAACTGCAGCTGTTTGGTATGAAGGACTTCCACAGTTAGGGTCAGGGGTGCTGACTCAACATGGATCAATCCTGAACCAAGGGGGTGCCATCCAGAGTAGTTATTTTGAGACAATGTCTTTTCTGCAGAAGAAGCAAGCCAGCTTGAATCATAAAACTGTGATCCAGAAAATTTCCAGCTGCCCCTGAATCAATGAAGGCTTGAGTGTGGACAGTATTCTGAAGGAAGGTAAGGGTAACAGGTATCAGAATCTGAGAGGAGTGAGGGGATTTAGTAGAGATTATGCTTAGAGGTACCCCAGTGTTATCCTCTAAGCATTGGCTTTTCCCGGCTGAATGTCACAGTTCTTTAGTTGGTGGGAGTTAGAACCACAATAAAAGCATAGTCTCAATCTCCTTCTTCTCTGTCTTTCAGACTCTGAGGGTTTGAAAGAGGAAAGATCCATGGGTTCCTCTACAGGGGTGGCTGGAGAAGAAGAAGGGGTAGAGGACACTGCAGAAACCAGACGAATAGAAAGATGGGTGGGAAGGATTCTCCGAGTTCTGTCTCTCTTGGCATGTCTCTCCTGGAAGCTAGAGTTAAGACTGATACAAAGTGTTATAAAGTCATCCAAAGAAGAGGGAATATCACAATAAGTGAGTTCATCTTTGATGCGTTCATGCAGACCCCTACTAATGGCTGCCTTGAGGGCACTGCCATCCCAACTGGTCTCTAGTGCCAAGGTGCGAAACTCAATGGCAAATTGTGCCACAGTTCTATTGCCCTGGCGGAGATCTAGGAGAGAAAATTCTGCAGCAGAAGTACGGCCAGAAGTCCCAAAGACAGAAGTGCAGAAATGAACGCATTAGCGTCATTCAGGATTGGAGCGTTCTGTTCCAAAAGGGAAGAGACCCAGGCTAGGGCCTTGTCCTTCAGTGAGGAAATGATAAAGGTGACCCTTGACTGGTGAGACTGAAAGGTGTTAGGATCTTTGTGGAAGTGCAGCCTGCATTGGTTAAGAAAACCCCTGCAATCAATAGTACCTTCATACTTGTCAGGCAATGGTATCCGGGGTATACTTCCAGAAGCAGAGGAAGAAGCTGCAGTATCAGGAGCAGAGACTGGCGGTACAACAACAGGAGCAGTATTCGTTGCAGTAACAAGTAAAGAAAGTTGACCAGTTATAGCCTCTAGCTTGGAATCCATATTCTGCAAATGTGTGGTATGGGTTTCCAACATCTGTCCCTGAAGATAAACTGCTCATGCAACCTCATCTGGTTCCATGGCCCAAGTATAATGTTATGCTCATGGTATACTCCACTATCAGACTGAGCTCGGCCAGTAGTTTTCTTATCCCGGCGTTGAGCCGGAATGATAGGGAATATTCCAGAGCAGAGAAAGTTTGCAAGATGAGATAAATAGCACTCACCACAGGCAGGATAGTCTTCAGCTGCAACAGTAAAGCAGTCCAAAGGTAAACCACTAGAATGGTCAGGCAGGCAGGGTTTTGCAATGGTAAAGCAGTCCAAGGGTAAACCACTAGAATGGTCAGGCAGGCAGGGTTTGGCAACGGTGAAGAAATCCAGAACAATAGATGTTAATCAGGCAGAGTAGTCAGACAAGCAGAGTTCAGCAACTGTAAATCAATCCAGCAATTTAGGGGTTAATCAGGCAGAGTATTCAGACAAGCAGAGTTCAGCAACAGTAAATCAATCCAGCAATTTAGGGGGTAATCAGGCAGAGTATTCAGATAAGCAGAGTTCAGTATCAGTACATCAATCCAGCAATTTAGGGGTTTAACAGGCAGAGTAGTCAGACAAACAGAGTTCAGTAGCAGTATATTAATCCAGCAATTTAGGGGTTAATCAGGCAGAGTAGTCAGACAGGCAGGGCTCATCAACAATAAGGCAAATAGCAGAAACGATCTATCACACCCAGGAGCACACAAAGTAACACCTATACTTGGGCAGTGATAGATCGATTTGAAAACACTTACATAGGCGCAGGATTATTGCCAGAGGTGTCAGGACCGGCATCAGAGAGAGAGGAGCGTTCAGCGATGACCCAACACAGCCCCTGGCAACGAGCAGGGAAGGAGACGCCGCTCCCTTACCAACGGCTAGAGCATGCGCGTGACAGGTACTCACCGATGATGATGGGCGGTGCTCCATTTTCATCCCAGCGGAGCTCTATCTTCATCCATTGCGGGTCCATCTTCTTCCATCCTTATCCTGGCTGCGGTCTATCTTCTATCTTCATCCCGGGCTGCAAGGTCAGCGGCAATGTTGGCGGCAACATCTGTCTTCCTCTTCAGACCATCAACACGGAGGTCCTTTTCATATGGTTTCCAGCCACACACTGAAGATTGAATGCAAGGTACCCCTTTTATATAGGGGTACCTTTGCATTCCTATTGGAAGATTTGATTCTTCAAATTCAAATGAGCCAATAGGATGAAAGCTTTTTTGTTTCATCCTATTGGCTGATTTGAATATAGCCCTTAGTGATTTTAGGAGGTAGGCCCAAAATAAAAACTTCCTTATGTAAATTTAGTAATTCAATAGTGTAAAAAACTAGACAGGATTTTCAGCTTGCTCTAAAACAACCAGGGGAAGAGGAGAAAAACGTCAAAACTCAGATATGAGAGTGACAGGATACAAACTGAGGAAAGTAAGGTCAACTTAAAACATAATTTATTCTTACCAGATAAATTTCTTTCCTGGTAGTGAAAGTCCACATTCCTTACTTCTGGGAATTACATCACCTGGCCACCAGGAGGAGGCAAAGACACCTTACACCAGAGTTTAACTATCCCTCCTACTTCCCTTTCCTTCCCAGTATTGCTATATAGCGGAGGAAAATAGAGAATAGGAAGAACCATAGGGTAACGAGATGCATCAAGGACTACCGCCAGCAAGAAAAATACAAATTTACTGGTGGGTCCATGGACTCTCACTACCAAGATAGAAATGAATTTATCATTTAAGAATAAATTAGGTTTTCTTTCTAATGGTAGTAAAAGTCCACTGGTTTTCTTTCTGGGAATCAATCCCCAAGATATGAAGTCCACGAAAAAGAATGGATGGGACAAGAAAATCGGTGGCAGGCCTTCAATCAGAAGAAACTACCGCCTTAAGAACCTTCCTGCCAAAGGCTGCCTCAGCCAAGGCGAAAATGTCAAAGTGATAAAAATTGGTAAAGGTATGTAAAGATGACCAAGTCGCTGCCTTGCTTATCTGTTCTACAGAAGCATCATTCTTAAAGACCCAGGAAGAGGAGACTGAATGAGTAAAATGGGCAGTTGCTGACCCGCCTCCAAGTAAACCATACAAATAAAACTACTTAACTAAAAGGACAAGGATACAGCAGAAGTCTTCTGATCATATATTTTACCTGAAAATAAAACCAACTGGAGAATTGGCGAAAGTCTTTAGTAGATTGAAAATAACATTTTAAGGCTCTAACCACATCCAAGTTATGTAAGAGTCTCTCTTTAGAAGACTTAGGATTTGGACAAAGAGACAGAAGTAAAATTTCACTATTATGTTCTCAAAAGAAACCACCTTAGGTAAAAATCCAGAAACAGTACGCAAGACCGCCTTGTCTTAATGAAAAAGAGAAGACAACTTAGATACTCTTCTAGCAGAAAAGATTGCCAAAAGGAATAACACCTTCCAAGATAACAGTTTTATATACAAAGAGTGCACTGGCTAAAATGGAGGAGATTGCAAGACCCGTAAAAAAAATAAGATTCCAAGAAGGAGAGATCAGCTGTACGATGGAATCCCATGCCCGTAATACCAGATCTAGGGACATCCACCAAGATAGAGATTGTCTGGTGGAAATGTCCAAATGGATCACCTGAGAAAGATTTGCGTTGTCCCTGTTTCATTGACAGAGCATACAGAGTTGAAAAGGACGCAATTGAAACTTTGCAAACTGTATTGCATCCGAAGTAGCGACCATAAGGCCCACAACTTCCATGCACTGAACCACCGAAGGAAGGTTTGGGACTGCAACTGACGACAGGCCTATTAAAGCTTTTGAAAACAATGTTCTATGAAACATCCAAGTCTATGATGATTCCAAAGAATGTTACTCTTGTGCTTGTAGATAGAGAGCTTTTGTCTTTATTTATCTTCCAACCATGACTGCGGAGAAAACACGGTAGACATTCCCTGTGAACCACTGCTAAAGGAAAAGATGGAGCTTGAACCAAGATATCGTCCAGGTAAGGAGCCACAGCTACTCCCTGAGAACAAATCACAGTTAGAAGAGCCCCTCAGAACCTTTGTAAATATTCTGGGAGCAGTAGCCAGGCCAAATGGAAGAGCTGTAAACTGATAGTGTTTGTCCAGAAGGCCAAAGCAAAGAAATCGGTGATAGTCCCGATGTATCGGAATGTGACGGAGGGCATCCTTCAGATCTATAGGGGACATGAACTTGCCCTGCAGGATTAAAGGTAGTGTTGACCGTATGGTTTCCATCTTGAATAAAATCCTGTCCGATGTTCTGATGGAGGAACTGGTACATTGAACCCCATGTCTTCCAGGTCTTGAACACAGCGTAGAAAAGCCTTTCTTGTCTTCTTGTTTGGAAAAGTGAGACAGAATAAACCTACCATGAGGAGAGTGAGCCTTGAAACCAATCCTGTAACCCTGGGACACAATTTCCATGACCCATGGGTCCTGAACTGATCATGCCCAAGCCTCCTGGAAAAGAGATAGTCTGCTCCCTGCTTCTTTGACTGCTTAGGCTTTGAACATTCTGGGTTTGGTCTCTAGGAAGGCCTGGAGGACTCTGACTTCGAGGAAGAGCTAGATCTCTGAGCCCTGGTCTGTCGTTAGGGCGGAAAACACCCTCCCGCCCTTTCCTTAAGTTTAGATTTCTTGTCCTGGGGCAAGAAGGCTCACTTACCCCCAGTGACTGTAGAGATGACCACATATAAACCAGGGTCAAATAGCGTCTTGCCCTTAAAGGCCAGGGATAAAAGTCTAGACTTAGATACTATGGCCTCTAGTTATCAACGTGTCTACTTACCTGCCTTCGCCGGCCCCAATACGCCCGCCTAAGCTCGCCTCACATCGCGCCGCGGACCTGAATACGTTAGCCAAAGTTATCAAAAAAGCTGTCAAAAAGCCGCGCACCAAGTACGGGGCGATGAGCAGCGGACTGTGATAGTTATCCCTCATCCAATCTCGCTGCTCTTCTGCTTTTTCCCAGCTTTATTAATAAGCTGTCACTAAGCACCCACACTATACTATTCTGTTCTACCCCCTATACCGCCACCCCCGGAGCCCCCCGCAACAAAATAAAGTTATTAACCCCTAAACCGTCGCTCCTAGACCCCGCCGCAACTATAATAAATGTATTAACCCCTAAACCGCCGCTCCTGGAGCCCACCGCCACTCTAATAAACTGATTAACCCCTAAACCGCCGCCCCCGGACCCCGCCACCACCTACATAATACCTATTAACCACTATCCTGCCCCCCTATACCGCCGCCACCTATAATAAATGTATTAACCCCTATCCTGCCGATCCCGTACCCCGCCTCAACTAAATAAATTGTTTAACCCCTAAACCGCCGCTCACGGACTCCGCAGCCACCTATATTAAACTTATTAACCCCTAATCTGACCCCCCTACACCGTCGCCACCTATAATAAATTTATTAACCCCTATCCTGCCCCCCCTATACAACTGCCATCTATATTAAACTAATTAACCCCTAAACCTATGCCTAACACTAACCCTAACACCCCCCTAACTTAAATATTATTTTAATAAATCTAAATAAAAATTACTCTTATTAACTAAATTAATCCTATTTAAAACTAAATACTTACCTATAAAATAAACCCTAATCTAGCTACAATATTACTAATAATTATATTGTAGCTATTTTAGGATTTATTTTTATTTTACAGGCAAATTTAAATTTATTTTAACTAGGTACAATAGCTATTAAATAGTTATTAACTATTTAATAGCTACCTAGATAAAATAAAGACAAATTTACCTGTAAAATAAAAACTAACCTAAGTTTCAATTACACCTAACACTACACTTTCAATAAATAAATTATTCCTATTTAAAACTAAATACTTACCTGTAAAATAAACCCTAAGATAGCTACAATGTAATTAATAATTACATTGTATCTATCTTAGGATTTATATTTATTTTACAGGCAACTTTGTATTTATTTTAACTAGGTAAAATAGTTATTAAATAGTTATTAACTATTTAATAACTACCTAGCTAAAAGAAATGCAAAATTACCTGTAAAATAAATCCTAACCTAAGTTACAATTAAACCTAACACTACACTATCATTAAATTAATTAAATTAATTTACTACAAGTAGCTACAATTAAATACAATTAAATAAACTAACTAAAGTACAAAAAAAAAAAATAAGTTACAAAAAATAAAAAAATATTACAAGATTTTTAATCTAATTACACCTAATCTAAGCCCCCTAATAAAATAACAAAGCCCCCCAAAATAAAAAAATCCCTACCCTATTCTAAATTACAAAAGTTAACAGCTCTATTACCTTAGCAGCCCTTAAAAGGGCTTTTTGCGGGGCATGCCCAAAAGTATCAAAGAAAGTTAATGCAGCACCTGTGTCACAATACTAGATAATGTTATTATAAACTCACGTCAGTCCCACATGTATACATAGGTGCCTTGAAAACTCTTTCCCCCATAAATGAGCTCTGTGTGGTCTGTAGTATAAACCTCCGGTATGCACGCTACTGACAACAGCTGATTCTGGGGACCCACCTCTAATATCCTGCTCCGGATCCTCTCACGAAGGTATCTGTGCGATCAACAGTATCCTGGAGGTCGAGCAGCCGTGTGGATCCCTACAGCGTGTCAGCGTCTGAGCGGCTGATCCGGGGAAAACGTGACGTCACGATGTGGAGCAGGTGAACTAAACAGAACCGGGGAGAGTCCACAGCTTCACGAAAAGATTCCAAGTTCTTATGGCACCTTGTGGGGAGAATGTTCTACTGCCAATTTACCTTCCGTGCCTCAACCATATCCAAACGGTATCAATGAGAGAAAAGAAGAGCGTAGGCACCAGATGGTTTTTCAAAATTGCAAATGTCCTTTATTCAGGTGTTAAAATGCAATGCAACAACGGATGCTAGGAAAAGCATAAACCTCAGGGCTTAGGTGGAGAAGTGGTCACCCACGTACCCTATTGCTGACATGTTTCGGCAAGAGCCGTAATCATAGCTACAGGGTAAGAGTTATGCCTGCCTTATAAAAGAACAGATCACCTGTGATAGGTTAAAAACAAAATTGTTACGTGGTTGATACACACCTCCACCTATAGGTCAATTTGTATATTTACACTGCCCTGTATGGAAATTAACTCCTTATAACCCACTTAAGCACATGAGGACAGTTTATTTGATTTCATAATAACCAAAGAGCCTACAATGAGATGGTTCAATATATATCTTGTTATTATGTACTACTTTATGTGAAAACATAGCTAGTTTAGCAAAAATCATATATATCTGCTTGCTTACTTAGCATATTGTGCAGTTGTACCATTACAGAAATTGTTGGCTCCATATATAAAAAATCATTACCTATCTATCATGTATTGAAAATATCTAAATTGAGGATATCGAACAATAGTCCACATAAGGGAAAGGCTAGAAAAATGGTAATAACGGTAACATTTACCCAAATAATAATAAAATCCTTGATAAAATGAACTTGATAACTGACTTAGTCTAAGTAAAACATTTATGATGACTGTATGTTATAATGTTTATAGTTCACCCTTTGTAACTATATAAACTTCATCCAATATAACATATAGTATTAGTCCTGTACATATATATATATGGGGACACAGGCTAACACCAGAAATTAATAAGGTCATATTCAGAATTCAGCCCATTGGGCATTCTGGTGTGCAGCCTGTGTATCCAAAACACCTCCCTTTTAAGAAGCAAGGTGTCCCTGTCACCTCCCCTGTTGTTTGTACCAACAACTTCAATGATCGTCCATGATAATGTCCCTGGATCTTTATTGTGTTTAACCTTGAAGTGGTTCACCAGGGGGGTGGTGAGTATACCCCTTTTGATGTCATTTATATGTTCCCTTATCCTAGTCCTTACTTGTCTAGACGTTTGTCCTGTATATTGAATGTCACAGGTGTCACAGTTAAGAAGATATACTGCATAAGTTGACCTACAATTAAAGAGCGCTCTATGTGCAAATGTCTCACCAGAGTAAGAACTCCTAAATATATTACCCAGTTTGGCATGACTACATGCTATGCAGCTTCTAAAGCTGCACCTTTAGACCCCTTTGTAGCTAAGCCAAGAGGATGTATTTGTCTCACTCGTTTTCAATTGTGTAGGTGCCACATAGTTTCCTATAGTTTTGCCCCTCTTGAAGGCGAATCTCAACTTCTGTGCTGCAATATGTGTTAGATCATCATCTGACTTTAAAAGGGACATGTGTCTGCGTATAATATTGCATATTTGGTAATACTGTTTACTGAACTGGGTCACAAATGTAAGTTGCTCAGATTTTGTATTACTTTCTGTGAATTTATCCTTGAGTAGGTTGGCCCTTTCTATGGCCCTTACTTCATCCCGGGCCCTAATAATGTCTTGTTCGGGGTACCCCCTCTCGAGGAATTTTTCACACAATTCCATCTCATGTTTGGAATGTTCACTGGTTTTGGTACAGTTCCTTTTTACCCTAGTGAACTGGCCTTTCAGTACCGATTTAAAAACCTGCTTGGGGTGACTGCTCTGTGCGTGTAATAGGGTGTTTCTGGTTATGGGTTTTCTGTAGAGCTCTACCCTTATATAGTTAGTCCCTTCACCAAGGAGGGTGACATCTAAAAAATTAATTTTAGAGTGCCCAAATTCATGAGTGAATTGTAGGCTTGCATTATTGACATTGAGATGCCCTACAAACTCTTGTGCTTCATTCTGACTGCCATCCCATATAAACAACAGGTCGTCTATATAGCGACGATAATAGACGATATTACCCCTATAAGTATTTATATCTCCAAAGATGTGGCACAGCTCCCACCAACCCATGTATAGGTTGGCGTAAGAGGGAGCAAATTTGGCCCCCATGGCTGTGCCACATCTCTGGAGATAGAACACGCGTTCAAATACAAAGAAGTTGTGAGTTAGCAGGAACTCAGTTACTCTGAGAATAAATTTAATAAATTTCTCACTATATCCAGTGGATCTCCTTAGAAAGAAGGATATGGATTCTAGCCCAAAGTTATGTGGGATTGACGAATATAATGATTTTACATCGACTGATAACCATCCATAGCCCTCCTTCCAAGGAATTACTTCTATCTCTTTCAATATTATGAAATCAAATAAACTGTCCTCATGTGCTTAAGTGGGTTATAAGGAGTTAATTTCCATACAGGGCAGTGTAAATATACAAATTGACCTATAGGTGGAGGTGTGTATCAACCACGTAACAATTTTGTTTTTAACCTATCACAGGTGATCTGTTCTTTTATAAGGCAGGCATAACTCTTACCCTGTAGCTATGATTACGGCTCTTGCCGAAACATGTCAGCAATAGGGTACGTGGGTGACCACTTCTCCACCTAAGCCCTGAGGTTTATGCTTTTCCTAGCATCCGTTGTTGCATTGCATTTTAACACCTGAATAAAGGACATTTGCAATTTTGAAAAACCATCTGGTGCCTACGCTCTTCTTTTCTCTCATTCATGCCCAAAAGTAAACAGCTCTTTTGCATGTAAAAAAAAAATACAACCCCCACCCAACATTACAACCCACCACCCACATACCCCTACTCTAACCCAAACCCCCCTTAAATAAACCTAACACTACCCCCCTGAAGATCACCCTACCTTGAGACGTCTTCACCCAGCCGGGCACCAGTGGTCATCCGATCCGTCCAGTAGTCTTCATCCGATGGGCCAGAAGAGGACATCCAGACTGGCAGAAGTCTTCATCCTATCCGGGCATCTTCTATCTTCATCCATCCATCCGACGAGGAGCAGCTTCATCTTCAAGACCTCCAGCGCGGAGCATCCTTCCAGACCGACGACTAACGACGAATGAAGGTTCCTCCAAGATAGCGTCCCTCGAATTCCGATTGGCTGATAGGATTCTATCAGCCAATCGGAATGAAGGTAGGAAAAATCTGATTGGCTGATTGAATCAGCCAATCAGATTCAAGTTCAATCGGATTGGCTGATCCAATCAGCCAATCAGATTGAGCTCGCATTCTATTGGCTGTTCCGATTGAACTTGAATCTGATTGACTGATTCAATCAGCCAATCAGGTTTTTCCTACCTTAATTCCGATTGGCTGATAGAATCCTATCAGCCAATCGGAATTCGAAGGACGCCATCTTGGATGACGTCTCTTAAAGGAACCTTCATTCGTTGTTAGTCGTCGGTCTGGAAGGATGCTCCGCGCCGGAGGTCTTGAAGATGAAGCCGCTCCTCGTCGGATGGATGAAGATAGAAGATGCCGCTTGGATGAAGCCTTCTCCCGGTCCGGATGTCTTCTTCTGCCCAGATAGGATGAAGACTTCTGCCGGTCTGGATGTCCTCTTCTGGCCCATCGGATGAAGACTACTGGACGGATCGGATGACCACTGGTGCCTGGCTGGGTGAAGACGTCTCAAGGTAGGGTGATCTTCAGGGGGGTAGTGTTAGGTTTATTTAAGGGGGGTTTGGGTTAGAGTAGGGGTATGTGGGTTGTAATGTTGGGGGGGGTTGTATTTTTTTTTACATGCAAAAGAGCTGTTTACTTTGGGGCATGCCCCGCAAAAACCCTTTTAAGGGCTGGTAAAAGAGCTGTTAACTTTTGTAATTTAGAATAGGGTAGGGCATTTTTTTATTTTGCCCTTTTTTGTAACTTAGTTTTTTTTATTTTTTGTAACAAACGGCTAGATTTAGACTTTTGCGGCCAAAGGGGTGCGTTAGCTACGCGTGCTTTTTTTCCCCCGCACCTTTTAAATACCGCTGGTATTTAGAGTTCACAGAATGGCTGCATTAGGCTCCAAAAAGGGAGCGCAGAGGCATATTTACCGTCACTGCAACTCTAAATACCAGCTGTGGCCAGCTTCAAAAACGTGCTCGATTCCCCCATAGGAAACAATGGGGCCATTTGAGCTGAAAAAAAACCTAACACCTGCAAAAAAGCAGCGTTCAGCTCCTAACGCAGCCCCATTGTTTCCTATGGGGAAACACTCTCTAAGTCTACACCTAATACCCTAACATGTACCCCGAGTCTAAACACCCCTAACCTTACACTTATTAACCCCTAATCTGCTGCAGATTAGGGGTTAATAATTGTAGGTAAGGTAGCGGCGACGTTGGGGGGGGGCAGATTAGGGGTTAATAAATATTATGTAGGTGTCGGCGGTGTACGGGGCAGCAGATTAGGGGTACATAGGGATAATGTAGGTTGCGGCGGTGTGCGGTCGGCAGATTAGGGGTTAAAAAAAATTATTAGAGTGGCGGCGATGTGGGGGGCCTCGGTTTAGAGGTACATAGGTAGTTTATGGGTGTTAGTGTACTTTAGAGCACAGTAGTTAAGAGCTTTATGAACCGGCGTTAGCCCAGAAAGAAAACCGCCCTGTAAAAAAGCTCTTCTCTGATAGCCCTCTAACTTACTGTTCACATGATCTTTGAAGGAAGTGCTATCCTCTAAGGGGATAGAAGTTCTCTTTTCAAGGGTAGAAATTGCACCATCTACCTTGGAGATAGTTCCCCATAATTCCAGATTAGAATAAAAAACTGGGAACAACTTTTTAAAATCTGTAGAAAAGGGAACTTCCGGTTTGTCCCACTCTATAGAAATAATCTCAGCTACCAGAGAAGGAACAGGGAACAGGAAATTTTTCCTTAGGCTTTAAAATCCTTTCCAATGTTTGCACTGGTTTGGCTTCTGCCTGGTATCCAGGACTTCCAGAGTCTTTAAAACTTCCCTAAGTAAAGCTCTTAAATGATCCATAGTGTGAGGAACTCAAGAGGAAAGATGAGGCAGTCACAAGCTGACTGAGTACCCTCAGAGCCAACCTAGTGGCAAGTCTTCTCCCCAGCACTAAGTAACTATTTTAGGGAGAGATATGGCTCACTTACCCCCAACAGAGCTGTACATATATGGCAAGATTACAAGTGGAGCACAAACAATTTTGCAAAGGTTTTCACAATCATTTGCGCTCCATTTAAATTGCACTCATATTACGCTAGAATCCTTACTGCTATCTCAGAGTTGTGGTTAACTGTTATTGGAAGATAAAAAGTTCCACAAAACACATCAAAAATACATTACAAAGAACACTTACACTTATAATAACATGGTCTAAAAAATAGGAGATAGGACATCTCTGGGGTTAGACAAAAAGAGGCTACAAAGGACTTTAACATCGAGATACATACATATACATGTCTAAACGTGTATATGTATATATATATATATATATATATATGTATATATATTTATATATATATATATATATACTATATATATATATATATATATATATATATATATATATATATATATATATATATATATATATATATATATATATATATATATATATATATATGTACAAAAGACTGTGTGTCAGCGCCTTTCTTCTGTGGTGTTGGCAAAAATATACACAAAGAGCGTGGGGTAACAAATCCCCTATCCCAATGCATTTACTTCTCAGAACCTCAATCTATATGAGGTAAGTAGTCACCGTTCATAGAGAACCCCCGTAGTAGCTGAAAAATCCAGGTCCGAGGGGTAATGAATCAGGAACACTAGTAAAATTGATCAGCTGTGCTGTAACTGAAGTGCTGTTTTGAGTCTCCACAAAATGCTCTTCTGTTGCATCTCAGATTATATGTATGTGGGTACTTAACAGGAAAAGCAATTTGCAAAATGTTGCAGTGAAGATTTTGTTCTTCTCGGTTCCCTGTGATTTATGTTCACTGCACCTTAGTGTGTTGCATCTTCACAAGAAGAAATCCGGCTTTAAAAATAGTTGTATGCCACGAGCACCGGCCTTCTTCTGCATTTACATGTACCAGCTGGTTACATTCCTCAGCATAGCTATCACTGCAGGATTCTGATTTCTCTTCCATACATTGGTTTGTAACTTATCTTCAACTCCTAGGAAATCCTCAATAAAGGCATGAGCATTTGCCTACCTAAATGCAGCAGAAGGCCGGTGCTCGTGGCATACAACTATTTTTAAAATCGGATTTCTTTTTGTGAAGGTGCAACACACTAAGGTGCAGTGAACATAAATCACAGGGAACAGAGAAGAACAAAACCTTCACTGCAACATTTTGCAAATTGCTTTTCCTGTTAAAGTGTCAGTAAAACTAAAAAATAATGTTATATAATTCTGCACATAGTGTCAACCTAATCGACACCCCCCTGCTGGCGGCCGATTGGCCGCGAGTCTGCAGGGGGCGGCGTTGCACCAGTAGCTCTTGTGAGCTGCTGGTGCAATGCTGAATACGGAGAGCGTATTGCTCTCCCCATTCAGCGAGGTCTGGCGGACCTGATCGGCACTGTCGGATCAGGTCCGCCAGACCTTGTTAAATAGAGGCCATTGTATAGAGGATAGCGCTGTGTTTCATAGTCTTTTGTGTATGTGTCTCTCTCTCTCTCTGTGGAGAGCAGTTGGGAAAAGGAACCATTCTTAGAGACCTGGAGCAGTTGGAGAAAGAAGAGTGGTCCAAAATTCGAGTAGAGAGGTGTAACAAACTCATTGATGGTTACAGGAAGCAATTGATTTCAGTTATTTTTTCCAAGGGGTGTGCAACCAAATATTAAATTAAGGGTGCCAATAATTTTGTCCAGTCCATTTTTGGAGTTTTGCGAGGAATGTATTAGATATGGCTTTTTTTTCCTCCACTTTTTTGTGTCATACCAAAACAAACAAACAAAAAAAAAAAACCATGAGAATGCCTAACATTTGTAATTGCAACAATTTTCTAGGCGAAGTGGTGCATTATCTGACAGAAATGCAGGGATGCCAATATTTTTGGCCATGACTGTATATATGTATGTATATATATATATGTATATATATATATATATATATATATATATATATATATATATATATATATATATATATATATATATATATATATATATATATATATATATATTTTTTTTTTCTACACTGTGTGAAAGATAGAAGGGAACAAAAGGCAGGAGACAGACAAGATTTTTCCTTTTTCTCCTGCTGGAGAATGAGAAAAAGCTCTTTTGCGGTACAAACCCTAATCTAAAAAATAAAACCCACCCAATACACCACCCAATACACCCTTAAAAAAAACTAACCCTAACCCCATGAAGATCGACTTACTGTTCTGAAAACCGGACATCATTCCTCAAGGAAGCGACAGAAGTCTTCATCCAACCGGGCCGAAGTCCTCAACGAAGCCGGGAGAAGTCAAGCCTCAGCCGGGTGAAGTGGTCCTCCAGACGGGCAGAAGTCTTCATCCAGACGGCATCTTCTATCTTCATCCATCCGACGTGGAGCAGGTCCATCTTCAAGACATCCGACACAGAGCATCCTCCTCAAATGAACTCTTCTTACTGAATGATGGTTCCTTTAAGTGACGTCATCCAAGATGGTGTCAATTAGATTCCGATTGGCTGATAGAATTCTATCAGCCAATCGGAATTAAGGTAGAAAAAATCCTATTGGCTGATGCAATCAGCCAATAGGATTGAAGTTCAATCCTATTGGCTGATCCAATCAGCCAATAGGATTGAGCTCGCATTCTATTGGCTGATTGGAACATGGTCTTCAGAACAGTAAGTCGATCTTCAGGGGGTTAGTGTTAGTTTTTTTTAAGAATGTATTGGGTGGGTTTTATTTTTTAGATTAGGGTTTGGGCCGCAAAAGAGCTAACTGCCCTTTTAAGGGCAATGCCCATCTAAATGCCCTTTTCAGAGCAATGGGGAGCTTAGTTTTTTTTAGATAGTATTTTATTTGGGGGGTTGGTTTTGTGGGTGGTGGGTTTTACTGTTAGGGGTTGCTTGTATTTTTTTTTACAGGTAAAAGAGCTGATTACTTTGGGGCAATGCCCCGCAAAAGGCCCTTTCAAGTGCTATTGATAGTTTAGTTTAGGCTAGGGTTTTTTTTATTTTGGGGGGGCTTTTTTTTATTTTGATAGGGCTATTAGATTAGGTGTAATTAGTTAAATATCTTGTAATTTGTTTATTATTTTCTGTAATTTAGTGTTGTTTTTTTGTACTTTAGCTAATTTAATTTAATTTATTTAATTGTTGTTAATTTAGTTAATTTATTTAATTGCAGTGTAGTGTTAGGTGTTATTGTAACTTAGGTTAGGTTTTATTTTACAGGTACCTTGGTATTTATTTTAGCTAGGTAGTTATTAAATAGTTAATAACTATTTAATAACTATTCTACCTAGTTAAATAAATACAAACTTGCCTGTAAAATAAACATAAACCCTAAGATAGCTACAATGTAACTATTAGTTATATTGTAGCTATCTTAGTATAAGGTAAGTAGGGAAATCACCTTAAATGACACTAAAGAAGATCACAGCTGCAGACAACCTAAAGCTTAGGAATGTATCACCTAGTTGAACAGGCTATTTTTTGCATAGACTGTTTATTTAAGGTGAAATGGTTATTCTTATTTAGAAGGCAAAGATGTGAAAGGTATTCCCCCAGAAGTTATTTCAACTTAAGAGAGACAGAACTGCAATAAGAGGTTCCCTTCAGGAGAGTAACAGTTAATCTGTGAGACAGCTGTACAAAGCACTCAGGCGGATCCTTGTAACAGTTCCAGGGACTGAGGATTTCAGTCGAATAGTAACATAGAGGATGAGAGCATAGATACACTTTGGTAAAGGTAAGAAATTAGTTGTTGCAGAAGGAGGCTTCCTATACCTTCCTCTCACGACTGAATCCGGAGCGGGGAGCAGTAAGATAGAATGCGCTGCTGAACACTGTGACCGCTACAGAGCGGTGCTGAGCACAGAGGAGTGGGAGGAACACAGTTCTTGAGTGACAGCGGAGCACGCTGTTAAAACAACACAGAATCCGTGCTGAAGCAGGCAGATTGGTAAAAGCACACAAGTAGCAAGGAAAGAGATACTTGTCAGTAGTGAAGGAGAACACAAAGTCTTAAGTTGAAGTAGTTTGTAGACTGTGGTAGCAGGTGTTATGTTGAAATCCGGAGGAGAGCTGTATGTCAAACAGGAGCTCTTTGTTAAACAGTTCCTCAGAGTGAACGTTGCAACATGAATCTTTTGGGAAAAGACTTGTTCTTAAAGTACTCCAGTATTAGGTTACACAGGTAGAAAACATCAAATAAGAACAAGAACAATTTGTAATCCAATATAAGGCTTTGAGGATACACAGAAGCGTAGGTCTGCAGGGATGCAGAGAGCTGCTGCAAGTGTAATTACTAAGCACCTGTTTGCAGTCAGGTGACGACTTATAAGCAGGTAGGAAGTGCAGGTAATGTGGAGAGCTGGAAAAGGTGGCCTGGAATCCTTAAGGTCTTAACCCCCTATTACGTCCTACGTAGTGTAGCATACCTGAATAAAAGACAAACACACCATGTTGGGAGAGAAAGACCGGTCACGGTCACGTTTATTAACATAAACGGATAACTAGTACCTAAGTGTTAACCAATTATCTTAGGCACTTTAACTCTTAATACCAAACTTGGCAACAAGTTCGTAACACAACGTTGGCGGCATCTTTCCCTAGCCTATCCCCTTTAAGCAGATGGTCAAGGCCCCTTTCGGTGTTTGCAGCGTGACACCCGGCTGTTCACGCCCAATGGCACTGAGAGAGAGCTGTGATGGTTTAGAGATATTCGGTCTTATTCGCAAGGGAGAGGACCCCCAGGCCAGCGCCTGGCGGGCGTAACCCCTCCCCAATTTAGACCGTCACTCTTCCCTCTCGGTGCCCGCTCCCCAGGGCCCTGACCACCCGCCTGCCAAGGCATCCATCAACCCGGTAAGGTAACCTCTAACAATCGAATCGTGCAACCCTATTGATCGAGGTGGATGACTATATTAAGAACCCGGACTTACCAAAGGCTAGCTCAAGTAAACCTACCCCAGCCGGGATAACTCACCCTACCGAGCCGCATCGCCGCCAATCAGGGGTAGGCACGAGCCAAGGCTGTGGCGGACATTTTCTAAAGTAAAGACCTTTAGTGAAGGACACCAAGGTACATTTACAATTAAAACTATTATTTTATAGTGCTTGGTGTTATTATACAGATGCAGATAACACTGACCCTATAACCAGTCCTTGTCTGGCTATACACATGTGCCAGTGTCACTTCTGTGTCTTTGTATAGAGCTGCGTGTTATTATACAGATGCAGATACCACTGATCCTATAACCAGCCCTTGTCTGACTATACACATGTGCCAGTGTCACTACTGTGTCATTATATAGTGCTGGGTATTATTATACTGATGCAGATACCACTGATCCTATAACCAGCCCTTGTCTGACTATACACATGTGCCAGTGTCACTACTGTGTCATTATATAGTGCTGGGTATTATTATACTGATGCAGATACCACTGATCCTATAACCAGCCCTTGTCTGACTATACACATGTGCCAGTGTCACTACTGTGTCATTATATAGTGCTGGGTATTATTATACTGATGCAGATACCACTGATCCTATAACCAGCCCTTGTCTGGCTATGCACATGTGCCAGTGTCACTTCTGTGTCTTTGTATAGAGCTGCGTGTTATTATACAGATGCAGAAGATACAGATCCAGTATTTCACTCAGGCTTTATTTATTCCATAACTTATCACCCAATATTGCTAGCAGTCTCTTGACAAGCCACTAATTTTATTCTCACTAAATATTTTCCCTTTCCTATTATTTAATCAGAAAGAAAAGATATACTAAGGTTATGATTCACAACCTTACTATATCTTTTCTTTCTATTTAAATACTACTTATAATAAACCTCAGGTGCTGGTTAAAGTGCTTTACCTTTGCATATAAAGCTCCAGGGACACAGTGGCAGCTTGCTTCTTGAATCTTCCCTCTCTTTCTGTCTCACTCAGAGTCATTTTCTGGTACTAAGCGGCATCATGTGTGAGTGGCCACAACCCTGCAAAACGTGGTGCCGCATGTGTTAAAGAGGAGTCAGGACCAGTATTCATCTGTCTTACTCCTCCCTCCCCACAGCAAAATGGGTGGCGGACACTGCAAGGGCCAGTCACGGACACCAGTGTCCGTGTACGGACACCTTGCCTATCCCTGCCGCCAATCCACAGCTACTCCAGGGACGGGTGGGCAGGAAACTTTCTCCTTGAAGTCTGGAACCGAAAAGAGGCCAGACACCCTGCTTCAAGAACCTATAAAGGTAAGCACAAAAGACCTCCTCCTCTCCTGCAACATTGTAACAAACACACTCTACAATCCTCCAGACTTCAAGTTGGTAATCCCTTAATCCTGTTACAGGCCCACTAGAGGGCCCTCCACTCTCATAAGGTCTTAACCCCCTATTACGTCCTACGTAGTGTAGCATACCTGAATAAAAGACAAACACACCATGTTGGGAGAGAAAGACCGGTCACGGTCACGTTTATTAACATAAACGGATAACTAGTACCTAAGTGTTAACCAATTATCTTAGGCACTTTAACTCTTAATACCAAACTTGGCAACAAGTTCGTAACACAACGTTGGCGGCATCTTTCCCTAACCTAGCCCCTTTAAGCAGATGGTCAAGGCCCCTTTCGGTGTTTGCAGCGTGACACCCGGCTGTTCACGCCAATGGCACTGAGAGAGAGCTGTGATGGTTTAGAGATATTCGGTCTTATTCGCAAGGGAGAGGACCCCCAGGCCAGCGCCTGGCGGGTGTAACCCCTCCCCAATTTAGACTGTCACTCTTCCCTCTCGGTGCCCGCTCCCCAGGGCCCTGACCACCCGCCTGCCAAGGCATCCATCAACCCGGTAAGGTAATCTCTAACAATCGAATCGTGCAACCCTATTGATAGAGGTGGATGACTATATTAAGAACCCGGACTTACCAAAGGCTAGCTCAAGTAAACCTACCCCAGCCGGGTTAACTCACCCTACCGAGCCACATCGCCGCCAATCCACAGCTACTCCAGGGAGGGGTGGGCAGGAAACTTTCTCCTTGAAGTCTGGAACCGAAAAGAGGCCGGACACCCTGCTGCAGGAACCTATAAAGGTAAGCACAAAAGACCTCCTCCTCTCCTGCAACATTGTAACAAACACACTCTACAATCCTCCAGACTTCAAGTTGGTAATCCCTTAATGCTGTTATAGGCCCACTAGAGGGCCCTCCACTCTCATAAGGTCTTAACCCCCTATTACGTCCTACGTAGTGTAGCATACCTGAATAAAAGACAAACACACCATGTTGGGAGAGAAAGACCAGTCACGGTCACGTTTATTAACATAAACGGATAACTAGTACCTAAGTGTTAACCAATTATCTTAGGCACTTTAACTCTTAATACCAAACTTGGCAACAAGTTCGTAACACAACGTTGGCGGCATCTTTCCCTAACCTAGCCCCTTTAAGCAGATGGTCAAGGCCCCTTTCGGTGTTTGCAGCGTGACACCCGGCTGTTCACGCCCAATGGCACTGAGAGAGAGCTGTGATGGTTTAGAGATATTCGGTCTTATTCGCAAGGGAGAGGACCCCCAGGCCAGCGCCTGGCGGGCGTAACCCCTCCCCAATTTAGACCGTCACTCTTCCCTCTCGGTGCCCGCTCCCCAGGGCCCTGACCACCCGCCAAAAGAGCCAAGCATTCTCTTGCCGCCACATACAAACCGACAGGCACCTATAAATAGCAAAACATTCACAACTGTACTATTAACTTAAATAACAATTAACAATTAACCACACTTTTTTTTTTTTAACTAAATAACTCTTAACAAAGCATTCCTAATGTCTTTTAGGAATATGTCCAACCCAACATCCGTCAGGTGTACCCCATCAGGTCGAAATAGGTCCTTTTTGTCAGCCGTTATTCCATCGTGACGAATCACACAAGCTGGGTCACGATGTGCCTCCAATGCAGCCGAGCAACCACATTGGACCACCCGATTTTGACCTCCTTCAACCACGTGTGGACCCACTTAATATTGGCTGTCATCCTTTTAATAAGGTCTAAAGCCGGCAATGACCCTAAGTCATTACCTCCCAGGTGTAGCACTATCACGTGGGGCTGCCCCCACCTTTTGTGTGCCTCCTGCAACAATGCTGGCAAATCATCCCAAACAAGACCCCTGCGTCCTAACCACCGGAAGTTGGCCCTGGACGTTTGGAATCCAAGCTGCTGCCCTTCCGGCGTCTGCAGCGCCCTGATGGAAGCCCAATGGATAAAGGAGTGGCCTATTATCCAAACTCGAACCGTGGGTGAACTTCCCAATGTACCTGGTGAAACAGACGATACCCTATTAGCTGGTCACGCTCTGACCCCTAACACAAACCCCACAGTTCAATCCGATTTCAGCTCCCATCCCTCCCCCAACCCACACAACCCGTGAAGCTTGGGGTACTCCCTTTGAGACCCTGCCCGTACCTCTAGGGGTCTCGATCAGCATTTGCCTCAGCAATGCGTTCCCGGTGTGGGCCTAACATATACTTTGAACTGCGCTGACTTCCACCTCCCCAGTCTCTTTATTTCTGCTGGGGAGTCACCCTTCTCTGCCGCACTAGTCGCGGCCCCAATCCTGAACGAATGGGCAGCGATCCTCTTGGGATCCAGGCCCGCAACCACCGCTGTTTTCGCGAGCACTCTACGAAACTGAAATACCGACAGTGCTGACCCGTCCTCATGGACGAGAAACTGGTCACACTGCGCCGGCCGGAGTTTAGCAAACTCCTCTACACAACGGGCTGGACAGCATAAAGCTTCCTCCTGTTTGGCCAGAGGTAGCCAAGTCCCGCTACCCTCTTGATCCGTTTTGGACCATGGGACAAATAATAGCACCCTCCCTTGCGCCAACCGCACATGTTTCGCCAGGACTCCCCCTGAACCCTCCCTTTTGGATGATGAGACTAACTCGCTCACCCGAAGGGCCCCGGCAAATGCTATTGCAAAAGCCGTTTGAAAGAGTAATATCTCGTAATCAGATTTACACACTTCCTTTAAACCGAACGCCAAATGCCTCAGTCTACTGGCCGTGATGGGTTCCCTGGGGTCCTTAACCCTAGGAACCATTCTCCCCCAGCCCTTCAGAACTTTCTGCACCAGAAAAGTCCTGGAGTGATCCCTGAAACCGAGGGCTCTGTTAAAGAATGCCACTGCTGATAGCCTACCCGCAGCTCCTGCCTTGCTAACTCCATCCCTTCTCAGCCATGCCAGCCATTCCAACACATGCACCCTAGTGGCCCCTTGTACCTGTACGTCCTTCTGATGACAGAAAGCCTCCCATGTGTTCCAGTGGCCCAGGTATGTGGCCCAGGTCTTCGGAGCCAAGGACGCCTTAACTAAACCAAGGATGCCTTCCCATCCTTCATCAGCTGCCAAAGATAAGATGGGCACATTAGACCCTCCTTCGCCGCCTTGGGTGCTGCTTTCCTAAACTGCCCCCAATTGAATCAAGAGAGTGCGTCAGCTATCACGTTCTGCACTCCCAGGACGTGTTTGGCGGTGAAGCAGATGTTGAGCTGCAAGCAGCGCAACACTAGGTGCCTCAGATAGCGAATGACATTAGGTGAAGCCGCCGACAACCGATTAATGGCGTACACCACACTCAGGTTATCTGTCCAGAATACCACCGATCTGTTCGCCAACTTATCCCCCCATATTTCCACCGCTACGATTATCGGAAACAACTCCAATAGAGTCAAGTTCCTGACACACCAAGCTGCTATCCATTCGCTGGGCCATGGAGCTGCACTCCATTCCCCTTCCAGGTATGCCCCATAACTGGAGCTCCCTGCTGCGTCCGTGAAGAGGTGCAGTATTTGATTGGACACTGGTGGTTGCCTCCAGAGGCAAACCCCATTGAAGTTTTCCAGAAAGTTTTCCCAAACTCCCAAATCTTCCTTTATCTCGTCCATTATGCGTGCCCAATTTGCTCGCCCAGAAGGACCTTTCAATTGGCCCTCCAAACGGCGATTGAAAATCCTTCCATGGGGATCACCCGCCCCGCAAAGTTCAAGAGACCCAGCAATGACTGGACCTCCCTAATGGGGACCCTCTCGCTCCCCTTGACTGACCGGACTGTCTGCAACATCCGCTGCACCTTATCCACCAGCAGTCTGCAAACGGCCTGTACCATGTCAATTTCTATTCCCAGAAATGTTATACACGTACAGGGACCCTGCGTCTTATCATCCGCCAGTGGTACCCCAAAACATGTCATCATGTCTACCATGACTTTCATGAGTCGTTCACACTCAGCGCCCCCAGCTCTCCCCACCAACAGGAAGTCGTCGAGGTAATGGGCAATCGCCCCACCCCCAGACGCTGTCTCGACTACCCAGTGCAGAAAAGTACTGAAACACTCGAATAGCGAGCAGGACAGGGAACACCCCATTGGGAGACACCTGTCCACGTAGTAAGAACCCTCAAACTTCATCCCCATAAGCCTGAAAGCTGAAGGATGAAGCGGCAATAACCTAAATGCAGACTCTATGTCCAGCTTTGCCATCAGCGCACCAGGACCACAAGCCCTGACCACCTCTAGTGCATTATCAAAGGATTGATAATGTACCGAACTGAGTTCGGGGTCAATCGCGTCATTGACCGATCCTCCTTTTGGAAAAGACAGGTGATGAATCAATCTGAACTTCCCCGGGTCCTTTTTCGGCACCACTCCCAAAGGCGACACCACCAGGCCGTCAATTGGGGGCTCGGCGAATGAGCCAGACACCCACCCCATCGCCAATTCTTTAGCCAATTTCTCCCTCACCACGTGAGGGAATTCATAGACCGTTTTTAAATTCTTGTGCCCTTTCGCTCCCAGTACCTCTCTCGAGATTGGTATCTCAAAACCCCATTCCAGACCGGCCCGAAGCAGCTCCGCCGCCTCCCGGTCTGGATAATTAGCTAGCCATGCTAGCATTGGAGGCAGCTTAAGCGGGGTTGGGGCCCTTGCCCACAGCTCCTGGTTTCTGAGCTGGTTTAAGCTGCCCCTGCTCCTTGCGTTTAACGCAATCCATCCCTGAGTGGGGGCCTCCGCAGTATCTGCAGATGTGCCGAAAGGAGCAACTGCTCCCCCTCTCGCACGATTTGTCCTGGAATTTCCAGCACTCGCGACCCCGCCTGCTTGTCCTCGCGCCCGGCCGGGGAAACCCCTGCCGCGCCTGGGCGGGTGGCGTTGCGCCTCCTTCCTGCCCCAATTTTGACCACAAGTGCATGTCTTGAGTGCCGAAATGCAGTAAGGTGTTTCCCACCATTTTCCTCCTGAAGGCCATATCATACTCTCTCGACGCCCCCTCTTTGAATCTAGCGTGGATGTCCTCGATAGTATCCTGATACTTAAAGAGGTTGCGGCCCTGTAGCGGCCACCTATCCACGTAGCAAGCCGCTAGCACCCTGAAACATTTAAGCCATTCTTCATATGTTTCAGGTCTGCGCACCTTTTTTGGCCCAGACCCATCCAGGGCCCTCTCTTTTGCCCGAAACGCATCTAGTGAGAGGTCGAAGATATTCACATATCGACCCTCCTGTATCTTTTTTACTACTTTTGTCTTCAGATGCCCATACAGTGAATGTACTAGGCATGGGTATGTGTCCCCTTGCGCGGCCACCTTCCGTGGCACAGGGACCCCTGGCCCACTGCCCCCAGGCCCACTAGGCCCGTGCTCCTTGTCCGCAGGCCCCGGTCCCCCAGCCCTATCCTTTGCGTGCCCCGCTGCCATTTTCTTGATCCATCTAAACATCCTACGCTGCCCTTTCCCAACCAGCCCCAGGTCCTCTCCACTCTCTGAACCTGACCCACTAGTTGAAGCGTGTAATGTTTGATGTGCATAGTACTCACGAGTTCCAGTTCCCTCAGAGTCGACGAGTGCTTGTGTAGATGTTCCAGGATGAACAGCCTGTTCCCTGCTTGAACCCGCTACCACCAATGCACTGGAAGCCTCAGAAGCCATCGTTGACGCAGTCCTATTTTGCACCTGTGGAGACAAAGTAACTTGGGGAGTACTCTGGCCGACGGGAGGAGAGTCAAAGGAAACATTCCTACCCTCCACCCTCTGTTCCCCCACAGTATTCACCCCCAGGGCTGACAAAACAGCCCTTCTTATCAAGGCTTCCTGACCAGGCCCCTCCAGGGCGTGGGCGCGCAACCCTTGGGGGGCCTTTTGCCTGGCCACTTCACGCAGCGCAGCCTCAACTGCCTTTCTTATAACTTCTTCCTGCACCAGGCCACTATGCCCTTGGGCATCATTCACAAAACACACGGGCACAACCTGTCTCACACCGCCCTGCTCATGGTTCGCAATCTCCACACCTCTGTGTCCTCCATGCATCACCTCACCACACCTGTCATGCAGTGCTCTGTCCTCAACAACATGCGTTATCCCCGCATGCACCCCCTTCTTTCTCCATATTCATGCCCGTAAAATCTCTTCTCGCTTCCATCCATGACTCCCCCTTGTGTCCTCACAGTGTGCCCGGCCATACCCCTGCTGCCGCTCGAGCCACCATACAAGCTTGCTTGTGCCCCTGACCGGGGTACCACCATGCCTGACCCCACTTCACTGCTCACACTCTGCCCCCTTGTTCCAGCCACACTTGCTCCACTTGCCAAACCGCAAGCGCTCATACCCATGTGCGCATGCGCAGTTGTGCCAAGGCCTCTGACCGCCGCGCGCGCATGCACGCTTGTACTGGGCCCTTCTCCTCCACTGTCTCGCCTGCGGCCCTGGCTGCCCCAGGTACTTGCGCCCGCTGCCCTCCTGAGCCTCCGTTTGTCCCACCACCCGCGACTAAAAGCCTCCCCAAGTTACCTGGGCCGCTCCGGTCGTGCGTGGCGTCTCCTCCACTTGCCCGCCCTCCAAGATGGCAGCCGCGATCCTCCTCCTCTGAACTAGAGGAGTACATCTCGCGTGATCCGCCATCCGAGAGGGCGGGTGCCGCTGCACACTCTGCCTGAGCCTGCGATGCAGGCCCCACACCTCCGGCCTGCACTACAGCCCCACCACCGGCCGCCGGGGCCGCGATCCGGCCATGCCCATGCCCAGGGGGCAATTGAGACAAGGTTTGGGCCAAGGCCAGGACCGCCGCCATGGCCTCCGGTGTTAGAGCCGCCAATTTACCTGCCACCTCGCCCCCTACCAGGCTGCTACTAGGCGTCCCTGATACCAGAGGGCCCTGATGACCTACACTAGGCCCTGACCCATCCTCACTATGGCCTAAACCAGGCCTCACCTGGCCCTCCCCGGCAGGGGCTATATTACCCACACCAGCCTTGGGCCCTGATCCCCTCTCCCGCCCTTGGCAGGCCCCTTCCCTTTATTAAAACTCCTCTGGGGCCTATCTTTCTGGGGGGTAGGGGGTACCACTTCATCAGACCCATGCTCCTCCATCTGTCTTGCAGGTCCTCTCTTCCTGGATGCCATTTCCACGACCTCCCTGTATCTCTTTGGTGGCAGAGATTTCCTCCTGGATCTATCCATTTCCAACTATTACTTCAGGAATACAGCAGAAACTTTCTCCTTGAAGTCTGGAACCGAAAAGAGGCCAGACACCCTGCTGCAGGAACCTATAAAGGTAAGCACAAAGACCTCCTCCTCTCCTGCAACATTGTAACAAACACACTCTACAATCCTCCAGACTTCAAGTTGGTAATCCCTTAATGCTGTTACAGGCCCACTAGAGGGCCCTCCACTCTCATACACTTAGGATTTATTTTTTAGTTATTTAGTTTTAAAGTATTTAGTTTTAAATAGGAATTATTTAGGTTATAATATTAATTTTTAATTAGATTTATTGTAATTATATTTAAGTTAGGGGGTGTTATGGTTAGACTTAGGTTTAGGAGTTAATAAATTAAATATAGTGTCGGCGACGTTGGGGGCGGCAGATTAGGGTTTAATAAATGTAGGTAGGTGGCGGCGATGTTAGGGACGGCAGATTAGGGGTTAATAATATTTAACTAATGTTTGCGAGGCAGGAGTGCGGCGGTTTAGGGATTAATATGTTTATTATAGTGGCAGCGACGTTGGGGGTGGCAGATTAGGGGTTAATAAGTGTAGGTAGGTTGCGGCGACATTGGGGGTGGGAGATTAGAGGTTAATAAATATAATGTAGGTGTCAGTGATGTTGGAGGCAGCAGATTAGGGGTTAATACATATAATGTAGGTGGCGGCTGTGTCCGGAGTGGCAGATTAGGGGTTAATAAGTATAATGTAGGTGGCGGCGATGTCGGGGGCGGCAAATTAGGGGTTAATAAGTGTAAGATTAGAGGTGTTTAGACTCGGGGTTCATGTTAGGGTGTTAGGTGTAAACATAAATTTTATTTCCCCAAAGGAATCAATGGGGCTGCGTTACTGAGTTTTACGCTGCTTTTTTGCAGGTGTTAGACTTTTTCTCAGCTTGCTCTCCCCATTGATTCCTATGGGGAAATCGGGCACGAGCACGTACGACCAGCTCACCGCTGACTTAAGCAGCACTGGTATTGGAGTGCGGTATGGAGCACAATTTTGCTCAACGCTCACTTTATGCCTTTTAACGCCGGGTTTTCAAAAACCCGTAATACCAGCGCTGTAGGTAAGTGAGCGGTGAGAGAAAACTGCTCGTTAGCACCGCATAGCCTCTAACACAAAACTCGTAATCTAGCCGATCATTTGTATCTCCCACAGCAGAGCTTGAGAGATCTGAAGCGACAGTGATACACACTGCTTCACACACTCTATTCTCCTGATTGGAGTCTCCGGTATTAGTGAGGTGTAAACAGTGAGGCTGAGACAGATCGCTGTATCAAAAGTGCTGAACAGACTGAATACTATCATACAAGCAGGCTGCAGAGACAGATCGCTATCACACAAGTGGAGCACTGTGATTGGAGATTTTGCCTGCAACTGTCCTACTGGAGAAATCAGTGTTCTCTAGTACATGCCACGTGCACTACGTGTAGTGTCCTGCAATCTGAGAGTTGCCCCTTGTCAGATGATATGATCTGTTTTTCACTGAACATACTTACCCTATGAGGCGCTTCTTTTCTCATCTTTTTTCCTTTTCAGCTTTGATGATCCAAGACCATCTACAGGAGTGCAGCCATGTCCATATTATGGGACTTTGATTCTAATCTTTTATACCTATTTTACCATTATCTACTATTATTGGTTGTACTTATATTATTGATTGCACCTTTCATAGGGACACATTCTTTATATTTTACATATTGGGGCCAATTTATCAAAGTCTAGTGGACATGATACGCTGTAGCATATCATGTCCGCCAGACATCACTGAATGCTGACAGCATACGCTGTCTGCATTTAACATAGTTTAACATAGAGTTCTTTCTGCAGAGACATGGGATCGCTATGGGGCAAAATTTGCCCTCGCTTATACCAACCTTTTTATGGGTTGGTGGGAGCGGTCCCACGTTTATGCAGAGAGAAACCCCTTCAGAGGATGTATCAAGATGTATAAAAGATACATTGATGATCTTTTACTAATTTGGATGGGTACTGAGGCAGAAGCCCAAGACTTTGTAATTATTTGAATGGCAATGATGTCAATTTAAAATTTACATTTTCTTACCACAAGACCATATACCATATCTAGATGTTACACTGATGGGGGATGTAAAAAGTAAGGGAATTAGTACAACTCTGTATAGAAAACCCATCACATCGAATGCGATTTTACACGCACGCAGCAATTACCTGCCCCACACGGGCTTTGGAATTGCGAAAGGGCAGTTTATCCATATTAAACGGAACTGCTTGAACAATATAGATTTTGAGGGAGAGAGTGAAGCACTAAAAGTACAGCTCAGAGAAAAAGGATACAAAAATAAAGTTATCAATAGAGCTCACCTGGAAGTCATGAGAATGCCAAGAAATGAAATGTTACAGACAAATAAGAGTAGTAAAGAGTGTGATGAGTTTTGTACTTCTAAGCCGTTTTTTGTGACTACATATAGCTCACAATATAAAGCAATTTGTCACATAATTGATAAATATTTACCAATACTGACGGAAGAAGATAACCTGAAAACTACGTCTCTAACGGGTGTAGTTTTGTTGTAAAAAGAGGCTGTACATTGGGCATTGTCCTCTCTCCGAGTATGTTGAAGGTGGAAAATAGAAACAACAATAGTTGGCTTAGTGTTATGGTCACTATAAGTGCCACTATACTAAATGCATACGTACCTTCCAATCTAAAGTAACTAAGAGAATGTATAATTTACTGGATCTTACTAACTGTAGAGCTACACATGTTGTGTATTTGATAGAGTGTTCACTTTATGATAAACAATATGTTCGGTGCTCAATGAGGGAAGCTAGATCACGTATTAGAGAGCATCTAAACAATATTGAACATAATAATGATTTATCTGGTCTAGCGCGACACCATACAAATACACAGCCAAAATGTTAGTAGCTTTAAATGGCAGATTATTGAATGGATCAGACCCTCACTGAGAGGAGGTGATACGGCCAGTAGGTTGCTATATAGGGAAGCGTTCTGGATCTTCCAGTTAAAAACTAAAAGACCAGGAGGCTTTAATATTGATGGTGACATCATTAACTTTTGGCAATGGCAGTGACTTGGTCCACAGCATATGCCTTCTTCTTTATACGAACACATTTTTTTGAAATATATTTAGAAAGGATTTAAATATTTAGATATCCATCACACATTTTGTGCTTATTTACTAGCTACACAATTATCTACAACATAGGGATATAGGGTTCAATCTGTCTAAATTAGCTTAAAATTGTTAGATGCCTAATGGAAGGCATACACATAATGTGAATAAGGCAGATAATATATACACATGAATATGCAGCAAAAAAGTATATCCTTTGGGTTATGGTTTTGGCTCAAGTTCAGCCTGAATCTAAATATTAATAAATATTACACTATATGGCATTTTGCTCTGTTTATCATATACGCATTCCTGTTTAAGCTGATTATATAGAGATTGTTACGATTTGTATCTAATGGGTCACCCAGCATTTATCTCATGTATATGTATTAGCAAGGTTTATAGAAATGTGGTACCTTTAAAGATAAATTGTCTCAGCTGGATATGATCAACAAATCAGGTAAGGGCTATTTATCGACAACAAAAAAGGACAGAAGCACCACATGGCCCAGTATTGTTTGATGCAATGAAGATATAACATGTGGTAGATACACTCACATTTGGTATGGCACCCCTAGTGGTGAAGAAGGAACACTCTGGGATCAATAGCAGTCACCCAGAAGACTGGCCTCCTGTGGATATTCAATAATCTGTAGAGGATAATACAAAACACAAAAGGTGCCTATATGGCCTAGTACTGTTTATACAGGCGAGGTATATAATGGCATAAAATACACTCACATTTAGTAGAGCACCAACCCTTGGTGCAGTCAAGGCAAGCTGGGATCAATACAGACAGTCACCCAGTAGACTAGTATCCGGTAGTCAGAAACTCCCAGTGATCCAAAAGATAGGGTGTAGATAAGAATAATAATAGTAGTCCGGCAGCAAGTGGTCACCACTTGCTGCCGGACTACCATTATTATTCTTATCCACTGGGTGACTGCTATTGATCCCAGATTGCACCCCACTAGGGGTGCCATACCAAATGTGAGTGTATCTACCACATGTTATATCTTCATTGCATCAAACAATACTGGGCCATGTGGCGCTTCTTTTCTTTTTTGTTGTCTGCAGATTACTGATCCTGGATCGTGGCCTTGATCCTCCACAGATAACTGTCTTGACTTGCTCCACCACTTACCATTGTTGATATCATCACCTCCAAATGATACTTGATTACTGTTAGACATTGAGGAATATTAACCAATAAAAGTTAATTTTGGTCATCATAAAGGTCTCCAGATAAGGATAAATCTTTCACATGCTTTATCTGGTCACCATTGTGTTACATATAGTATCTAGCAGTCTATTATAGATACATTACTGTCACTATCTATTATTAATATTTGTTAATATTTGTTGTTATAATTCCTCTTTCATTGATTATGTTCTAGTACTTATACAACTTGAGTACACCACACAAGGTTTAACAAGGGCACCCCCTATTTATATTTTTTTCCTGTTTTATTACAAGAGCTATTTATGCCTGGACTGGTGTTCAGCTGTTATGTCTAGGAGTAAGGCTGTATTCGCCAAAACGTGTAAGACACTTTCCTGCAGAGAGCATGATTTTAAAAGCTTTTTTATGCTTTGTTTTTTGTCTCCAATAAAGTACAACTTTTTTTACACAAGCGCCTGGAGAGTACCTTTTTTGATTTACTAAGGCATTTAACATAGCACAATCAGTTCTAGTGAACTGCTTGTGCTATGCCGCCCCCTGCAGATTATCGGCCAATCGGCCAATAGCAGGGGGTGTCAATCAACCCGATCCTATAGGATCGGGCAGATTGATGTCCGCAGCCTCAGAGGCAGAGGACCAGTTAAGGAGCAGCGATATTAAGACTGATGCTTCATAACTGCTGTTTACGGCAAGCCTGAAGGCCCTTGATAAATCGGCCCTATTGTACTTTATGGTACATTGTGCCCTTACCACCCTTGCTAATAATTTTATGAGCGCCCCACAATCAATATTTATATAGATTGTTTCCTCTGCAGGAGAATGTAACTCTTATTTCCGTGATTTTCTATTTTAGAGTTTCAGAGTATGACCAGATTTCAGTCACACTGCTTGTTGTATTTGACTTAAAATTCTTGCAGATAAGCTTACTGCATCAATTAAGGCACAACAGATGAATAAATTGGGTGTTTGAATAATATTTAATCTGTTTAAAATCTATCCAGGTTTGAAAGTTTCCTACTAGAACTACTTACAGTTCTGGCTTCACAAATGGTAATCACTGAGAGACCACCCACTTCAAAAAGTTTGGATAAGTTTGGATAAGAAGAATTTAACTTTATGATCCACTGGATCCTCAAAGAAGTGGAATAATCGTACATTTTGCAAAAACTTAAACCAATATTTCCTTCTCAGTGCTGAATGAAAGGCTCTATTACTAGTATTGAAAACTTCCAAATATATTTCAGTTTGCATTAGGGTCAGGAAGAAAGCCTTAAATGTTTGTCTCATCTGATCATGTTTAAAGATCTGTGTAATTTCTAAAAGATGACAAGGAATTTTAGGCCAGTTCCAAAAATGCCTCATAATTTTCTTATTCAGAGAGGTCAAAGTCTCCTGAGATGTCCGAAGTACAGATGCTTGGCTTCTGAGCAGGTTCTGTCTGTAGCCCTATGGTGTTTGACGACTTACAGTGTTTGATGCATAAGGAGTAGAGAAGAAACCCAGCTTTACAGAAGAATCACCAAAATCAATCATACCACATAGGGTAGAAATCACTATGAATTTAAATTAAATAAATGAATGAGACCCTTTTACATTCCCCTGTAAAGGAGAGAGAGCAAGAAGCTGGCTTGCTCTAAGAGACTGCACATCTGAGGACATTGCAAGGTAAGGAAAATTGCCAAGGGACCAATTTGAGTTACACAATTGGAGCAAAGTCTACTGTCATTGGAGATTTTAAAGTTGCATAAAGTAAAGAAGAGTTGCTTTGTGTTTGCTGCACATTTTATAATGTACATTTAATGCACAAACAAAATACCAATTAGAGATCTTTACTTTCTTGGCTTTATGTTAAAATGACCCTTGCCTGAACAACATCCTGCTTCTGTGATCTCACTGCCAAAAATAAACACAGTTAGGCCCCTCATTTATCTTGGTGAGTGCAGAACCCATATACATACCTTTGGGGCCTCCAATGCATGCCCTGTACCCTGCTCTTGTGTAACCAAGTATGCAAGAGCAGTCATATGAGTCTTGGAAGTTTGATATCAACAGCCTCTGAGGTTGTGAGAACGTTAAGAAGCAGCGGTAGTAAGGATGATGCTTCTTCACTTTCGATTGCAGGCTTGCAAGCCTATACCAAAAAGGTTCCCAAAGTTGCTTACACATCTTCTTCATTATTGGTAGTTAGAAGATGTGAAACTTAATAACTGTATCAGAAGTCCAGAACTATATAAAGCTGATGAGTGGAAGTACAGAGCCATATATAGGACCAAAGTGTGTTGGATGTGTTGAAAACTGATATGGCCTAGATTTAATAAACCTTGTTTGTTAAACTATTATCTTGCAGACATAAATTTGTTGCAACATCACAACTCACAATTGTAGAATTCATCAATATTTTGTAATAACCAGAATATAGACAACTGCATCTTTATTTGAAATGCAAGAATGTAAGTTTAGATGCCGGGCCCATTTTTGGTGAACAACCTGGGTTGTTTTTGCTGATTGGTGGATAAATTGATCCGTAAATATAGAAATGGGCCCAGCACTCACCATCCAATTAAGGGTGCACGCTACAGGGGTTTCTGCACTAACCCCCAAAAGTAGACAATATTGTAGAAAAGAGCAGCAGCACCACACTTTATGAACTTTTAACTGCTTTTAATGATGAAACATACAGGAAAGCAACGACGTTTCGGTCATCAACTGACCTTAATCATGTTGTATACAGAAGTAGCTAAACACACTGCTTAAATAGCTATATGGGGAGGGGTCACAGATACCTGTGTGGGTGTACACCCATATAGTTAACACTTTCATATATCAAACATAGTATTGTTCTCAAACTCCCTCTAGTGGATAGAGATACTTCATTCTAAGCTTCTATAGTGACCTATAAGACAAAACATAAATATGTATATATTATAAAAACATCAATTTACAATAATTAAACATTGCAAAAAGAAAATATTGCAGCACCAATAAATGTACATAATTACCACATTTATATCAATATATCCAGATAGCATATCAATACAGTATATTCACAAAGTTACTTGCCAGTCTATTTCCTTATTCATTCCTAGAGGGGCAAGAGCTTGTAATGTATAAATCCAGAATGTCTCTCTGCTTTTGAGTATGGATTGTCTATCACCACCTCTCCTAGGCCTCTTGATCTGTTCTATGACCTGGAACCTTAGTTGGGAGATGGTATGACCTGCCTGCAAGAAATGGTTAGAGACTGGAGCGTCCCTATTCCCACATCTTATATTGGATTTGTGTTCTACAATTCTGTCCCTTACCCTACGTGTAGACTCACCTATATAAATCTTTGAGCATGGACACTTAATTAAATAAATCACATACTCTGAGTTACATGTAAAGTAACCAGGGATTTTAAATTTCTTGCCGGTCAGGGGATGCAAGAAACAGTTACCTCTAATTACATTATTTCTCTTTATTCTCTATTTCTCTCAAAAGTTTCTTAGTTTTCTTTTGAGTTATCTCATCCCTTACTTTCTTGATCTTCTTAATTAAATTATCTTTTCTCTCTAATATGTCCTTTGACTCTTGTCCTGTGTGTTCTAGATTTATTAGGATCTCTTCATTTTCTTTGATTCTAGAATCCACACTGAGTGCTAGAGATTCTCTATACTCAATGATTAATTTAATAAGTTGTTTTGATGTGTTAATTAGAACCCTTTTCCATCTGTCTGAGATGGAATCGGATAGAGGGAAGGCACATTCTTTATGTGTTATGAGGCCTTTCGGGATGATGTCTAATTCAAGACATTTTTTCAGGAAGGCAATCTCAGCCTTATATTTCACCTCAGAGGTGAGTAGTTTCTCCAGATCTCTAAAAATGAACTGTATATCTACAGTATCATCTTCTACTATTTCAGTATTAGTAGGTGTAGTTCGTTTATTAATGTCTATCAATATATCCTGCCGTAATGAAGCAAGAGACTCCATATTACCGGTTAGAGGTATAGAGGATGAAAAAGATATACTTGTAGGCTGGCTGCTAGAGAAATGCTAGGTGAATATTGTAGATACTATGTGATTGGTATTACTCAAAGCGCCAACAAAACACCTGTATGCCTGGGAGAGGTGAGACCTAGTTCTTTTAGGTGAGAGCTAGGTCTCACCTCTCCCAGGCATACAGGTGTTTTGTTGGCGCTTTGAGTAATACCAATCACATAGTATAAACTGGGTACTGACAGACAGTTGCAAGTACCTAAGATTTCAGAGACCATTAGGAGGGGGGACGGTTAGAGATGTGTTTGGGAGGGATCAGGTCAGGGAAGTGCGAGGGAAAGGGGGATCCTACACTGCAGGAAAAAAAGCCATAAAACTTCATACTTGCAGACTGTTTGCCAGTACCTAAGATGGTGGTGAGGAAATTGGGTGGGGAGGGGAGAGAATTGTTTGGGAGGGATCAGGGAGGTGTCAGGTAGGAGGGTAATACATACATTATAATACTATTACCCTTACCAGCTAATTAACCCCTTCACTGCTGGGAATTTCAGAAGTGGGGTGCGCAGCTACAATTAGGGACCTTCTAATTACAAAAAAAAGTCATGCATTTCTGCTATTACTGAACAAAGAGAATCCCAGAGAAGCTTTTACAATCATTTGCCTTATGACTGCAGTAGTTACGTGTAAATAATTTCAGTGCGAATCCCAAAGATTGTGAAAATAACATGAAATTAAAATGGAATTATAGCAAAAATGCTAAAAATTCCCTAGTATTTTGGGCGTTTTTTCCGGTTTTAAGGGGTTAAGAAAGTGTTGCCTCTAATGTAATTTACCTACCACTGCAACAGAGTGTCTGGAGTTGAGTGGCAGGATAGAGAAAATGGTGCCTTGCAGGAATTATTGTCATCCAGAAAAAGAGAAGGAAGTTGTGCAAACCTTATTGCAGGGTCTGACCATTTGGGAAAGGCATGTGTGAGAATTCCGCAAACTGTACTTACAGTGATGGTAAGACCCTCGCAGTTTACCTGAATATAATAAACAGGAGTCAGATAAATCTATGTCAATCGGGGGAACTTCCGGGCAGCGGCCATCTTTGGTCGCAATATTTTGAGCTGCTGCAGTTTGTGAGAATTTCTCTTAAAACACAAGATATTTGAAGTCATCTACTATTCAGACTTCTAGATTCTATACTATAAGAGGCCCCTGCAGCGATTGATCCTTCTATTGTGCCTTTCTGCACCTTAAATATACCAGAGATCTCTTTGAGGCCTTGGCCTACACACTAACCCCCCAGCAGGTATCCTTGGATGCTTGCTGTGACACAGTCTTTAGAATAAACTGCATTTAGGATTATATACCATGGAGGAAGCTTATATAGCCCTACGAGGTCTTTTGAAGGCACAAGAGCTGAAAATCATGGAAAGATGAGACCGGCTTCAATCTCTTATGGAGACTATGACTAGGGAGAGAACTGTACCTGACATACCGAAGATTGAGGACGCTGATGCTTCAGGGCTGCTACAGCCCGGATTACTGGCAGTCGGGCGGCCTTGCGGTATGGAAGAGTCTGTCTGCCCGATGCCGGATACACACCTGGTTATTTATTTTGAGCTCACTGTCCCTGGCTGGGGGGATGCGGCCGGCCCTCTGGAGGGGGGTGGCGAGTTGGCCCTGAGTAGCAGAACCACTTCTGCGATATGCCGAGACCTGGCCTGGGTACTGCCCGGTTTGTAGGACTTTTCAGACCAGCATAGGATACTGGTAGTGCCAAGAGGCTCGAGACTTAAGATGGAGACACTGATGGAGGGATCCAGGGATCTTGCTCCAGAGGTGACATCGGTGGCTTACACACTGTGGTCCTTTTTTGGGACAATGATATTGTCTGTCTCTCTCCAGAGACTGAGAAATTATGGACGACTTAAGGGGCCTCAGCACCTAGACATGGTAGTGTCTGACTCTCTTTGCAGAGAAAAAGCCTACAGTCATTACAAGATCGGTGTGGAATAGACTGGGATGAGAGCTTCATTACTTATACATTCCTCTACACCAACTTTAGCATATGATGATCGGCGGATCTGAAACTTACCTAGAGTTAATAGTGTCTTCCTTTATGAGAGCAGCTGCTGAGAGATGGTGGCAAACTTTTCTACATCACCATACCGTGACTGTGTGTAATAATATTTAAACCCATGATAATATGGTTAATAATGTAGATTCAAGATTAGCTTTATTAGAGTGTTTTATAAAGTGTTATTAGAAACTGTAATATTCATGTAGCTAGGTGGTGTCATAGCTACCATGATTAGGGGGAGATCTGTATATTGCCTACTCAGGCATGTCACTATTAACTAGCAATAATGTGAATATCTTCCTACATTAACACACCATATAGTTTCTGCTAAACTGTAACTGTGTCAGGGTTTTTTCCCTGTTGTGTTTGCCATGTGCTGCTGGCAGCCATTTTACTCACCTCTTTTCCTGACTATGGTGCATTGTGGGGGATGCTGCTCAATTCCTGCACTTCCTTTTATGGCCAGAATGGTGTGCATCATCCATGTGAGACAGGATGCAGTCTCAGAATTGTGATGTCATCACTTATTATTTAAAGGGCCTCTGTTCAGTATGCTTTGCCTTTGCGTTGTCTCAGACCTGTTTGTGAGAGTTCCTGTGTATTACCTGGCTGCCTGACGTCCTTCCTGGTTCCTGATCCCTGGCTTGTTCCTGACTCTGCTGTTTTCCTTGTTCCTGATTCCGGCTCGTCTGACTATTCACTTTGGCTCCTGACTCGGCTCGTCTGACTATCAGCTCTGGTTTTGATTCCTGGCTTGTTATTTGACTTGTGGACTTTTTATTATTTTTTGCTATTAATAAAGGTGTGATTATTTTTGCACTTCTCGTCTCAGTTTGATTCCTGGCACCCTGACAAACTGCTATCAATCGCTTCCTATATCATACACTTTGACACAAATACCGTGCTCAACTTCAGGATGGGTTAACTATATTTTTAAATGGGAGTGACCCATATTAAACTGGAATGTTGATGTATGTCTCTAGTACTGGCTAGCTAGATTCAGTCTAACGTGCTTGGTAATAACCTTTAGAGAATCTTCATGCCTCAAAAGTTATCCCTTGTGAATCTGTATTTGTTGTTTGGTAGTGATGTAAATAACCTTATACAAATGGTGGGCTGTCGGCGGCCGAGACCGCACACTATGTTTACTCTATGAAATGGGGATGAGTCAGTTTATAAGTATTTCCACTACTAGTATTTTGCTGCAGCCGGTCCAGGGCAATGGTTTCTGGGTCTACTTAATACTTTATTACCCTATGCTCAGTGTTAATAGCCTTCCTATAATCTAGATCCTGGTATTGTTTAGATGTATTCCCGTAGACCGGAAATGTCTAAGACCTCTATATACTGTTTGTTATATAATAGTGAGCAATGCTTACCATAGGTGATTATATATATTAGTGTATTTCATTCCCCTTTAATAGCATTCTAGAGATCCAAAAGGATCTTATTTAACTATACTGAGTTACAGTGTCTAAGTTTTTCATATTGTGAGGATTTGTTAGCATTAGCAATATCAACAGCTTTTCTACATGAACCTAGTCTATACTAGTTCTCTCGCCCACCTTTAAATTTTAAGTTTCTCGACCCACTTGTGGTCCTGGCAGACATGAGAGATGTGAATGTTCAGTACAGGTCCAAAAGTGGCCTGTTCTATCCAACAATCCTCAGCTTAGTATGGTGAGTTCAGTGGGGTCCAATATTGGCCTCTTCTGCTTCTGAGGAGGAAATTTTGAATATGGCCCATGAGTGGCCTATAAGTTTCTCTTTACATATTAACATAAAAATGTAAGGTTCTACCCCCAGATGGGATCCAAAAGTGGTCCCCTATTTATCATTTGCCTTCTTATAGGCTTTAAGTCTTGAAGGGGTCCAAAAGTGGCCCTCATTATGAGCTAGGAGGTTTTTTCTTTATTTTGTACTAACAGATGTGAATATCATTAATCAATGTGGTTCATTTGTACTATTTACAGTATGATATGGGGCTAAGCATTTCTTATTGTATGTATTTTAGATTTGTGCATCAGTGTCTCACATTGAAATTAATTTGTTCTGTACTGTTTGGAGAACCTTAATAAAAATTATTAAAAAAAAAAAAAAAAAAAATCTATGTCAATCCAGTTGTATAAGCAATGGAAAAAGAAAACACCCTTCTCCAAGCAGAAGGGTGCCTAATTTTAAATAATCATCTCCTACTTTGGGCCAGATTACAAGTGGATTGCAAACGTTTGCACTCTTCGGACTTACTGCTGGTATTACGAGCTGAAAGTAAACACGATCAATTGAGCGCAATTGCAATGTATGCTAGAATGATTACCGCTAATTCAGAGCTGGTTAACTGTTTCATGAAACAAAAAAAATTGAACAAAACACATCAAAAATATGTTACAATGTACAGTTACACTCATAATAACACCATCTAACAAAAATTATATAAAAAAATATTGCACAAAAAAGTTATAAGGACTTAAAGATATAAGGTCTCAGGTGTTAGAAAAATACATATACATGTCTAAAGATGTGTGTGTGTATGTATATGTATTTATATCTGTATATATTTTTTTGCAGACATATATACACGTATAAACACATAAATACATATGTGTATATATATATATATATATATATATATATATATATATATATATATATATATATATAGTACAGTGGAGCCCTTTGCAGTTAAGTAGGTAAAAGCATACTTATGCAATATTTATTTTAATAAATGTTTTCACTATGCATTTACTGTAAACATTTCACATTCCAAAGTTCTACACATAGCAGAAAATGTTCTAAGTATTTCTAAATAGATATTCTTATATATATCTATACCTTTATATAATCATGTATAGATATATAGTACCATATATTGTAGAAATATTTATTTATGAATAAATATAAAATTCTTCTATGTGAAGAACAATGGAATGTGAAATATTCATATTTTCATTTCGGGTTAGGGCACATGAGAGTGGGGTGTTTTTTCTCCATTGGCTTATATGGGGGAATACATGAATGCACACATAATATTCTAGCTTCGGCTTTTTGCCCTCGTCGGGTTAAGGCATGAGCGAAAACCGTTTACTTACAGCGCATAATACCAATGCAACCCAACGATTACAAATAAGTTTAATTCTAGTGCAACTAACGCTGGAGCGGGAGCATTAAATAGCGCTCCACTTATAATCTGGCCCTTCATGAGCTGTCATGTTGAGAGAGAAAAAAATAGTTACATCAAGAGGCAGCTCTCCAAAACAACATTTATTATTAAAGAATTAATCACACTGCTATCCTCATTATTTTTAGAAAGTTAGTACTGGTTAATTAGGGAACCATTTATTACATTTAATTGATATATTTCTTCATTTTTTTTTGGCCCTGTACCAATCAAACCAAATACGTATAAGTTTAATATAAGTGAGTTATATTAAACTGACTGAAATGGTGTTCTCTCCTTGTCTGCACCAGTGTGCAACTTAACCCCTTAAGGACCAAGGACGTACAGGGTACGTCCTACAATTCACCAAATAAAGTCCATCAAAGATGGTTCCTCAGGACGAAAGCGCCCTCTAGAGGCTTCTGTCGATGGTTGGATCAGCTCTTCTTGGAACAAAGTGGAGAAACTGCAAATATGAAAAAACTGAAAAAGCCGCTCCAATGGAGGCACTCGTTCCTCAGGCAGTGAATAAAATAAATGAACATCACATCATATATATATATAGCATTTAACAAACATACAATGTTTAAAAATTATCCAATGAAATGGAAGAATCATGTACATATGACCTTAATAATATAATGGCTCCTCTGAGGCTCACTATCCATTAACCCCCTGTTATCCTTAATCTATTGGGGTATGTATATATATATATATATATATATATATATATATATATATATATATATATATATAGGGAAAGCTCCCATCAGGGTTACAAATGATACAATGATAACTAATAGTAATTATAAGCAGTATAAACAAAGAAACCAGTATAGTAACTGGGAATAATCCTTTTAAATATAATACAATGAAACCTAATTATGAACAAAGACAGCATGATAAACACTATGGGTCCCATATGGCCTCTACTTCCAGACTAGTGCAGGAAGAGCATTCCAGGGGGAATTTTTTAGAACAGAGACAGGAGAAATACTGCTCACCCACACCAAGGTGGAAAAGAGAATTGGAGGAAAATTCCCTAAACAGGGGAACCCTATAAAAAAGACCGTATGTAAACGAGGAAGTAGAGGAAGGGGTAAGACCCGTCAAAAGGTCAAATTGGAGATTTAAAAAAAAAAGGGATTTTTAATTTATCAGATCGACAGCTTAACAATACAGAAATTGGCATTTTGGGGAAGGGTTTGAATTTTAGTCCTTCCAACTCATATAACTTGTTTGATTTATTTGTCGACATTAATAAATATGTAAGGAAGTTATCAATCTAGCTGTACTTTGCAGCCAAGAAACTAAAGGGGTCTAATATGCAGGTAATACTAACTAATAATATGGCAGAAAGAGATACCATTGACTATGTATCTTTTGAACCAGATGACCTATGAGAACACAAGTACAGCGATGTAATCCATACTGGTATGCATCCCATTTCAACTTTAATCCTAGTGTTTATAAAACGAAAAACTCTGTAACACAGAATAAATGGAGCGCATCCAAGATCTAAGTGCAGTATTAAAAACAACACTTTATTATAAAACATAAAATGATTTTACAATCACAAAGGTGCCCTCAAACATATGAGGTATGTGTATGCCTTAACAATTTATATCTGTCCCACTGCAGCCAAACAATCCAGTATCCACCTTCTGTCAGTTCGTAGTCCTGATCTTGAAAAAGCCTGGTGATACAGGTGAAATGCGTTGAAGCTAAGCTGTTTGTCCTGCAAAGATAATATTTTCTTCATTAGGTACCTAGTACCCGCGCGTGATACACGGGGTGTTCCAGACTTTGGATTATGAACATTGCACCTGCCGGGTCTTTCTGAGTGAGATTGCTCCTATCATCTCCTAAGGGCGAGTCGTGATTTCCACTAACAGTAGATGTTGACTTTGAGAGAATTTTGATCCGGGGGGCTGTTTTTATCTTTTCATCATAAAAGGACATAACCTTGTTATTTAAAGTAACTATCAGGAGGAATCAACATCATTCTCATACAGCAATATCTGTTACAATGTGGCAACAGTAACAAATAACCTCATTCAGTTTTGTCTTAGATACGGACTTCACAACATTGGGACTTTTTCATTCATTTGAGCTAATTGTTGCTTAGTTACCAAATATATTATATGTCATTTTCTATATGATGTATATGGATTTTATTTAATATAAGGTGGTTCAATAGGTTTTACTCAATTGTATCTCAATTTTAAATTGTATTAAAAATTATATAAATTGTGTATTGCATTTGCATTTGTATTTTAAGGGAGAAGTCCCTCATTCTTATACCAGCAATTATTTTAATAGGATTAGTCAACTCATACAATATTGGTATTTATACATTACACTCCCTCTTTGATTAAATGTCTATAGAATAAATGTGGTTGTTACTTCTAGCTTTTTAGCGCCCCCTCTTTTATTTCTTTTTTTTGCTAGTTCATAGTTCTTGCCCACAATTTTCAGGAGAAGTGAGTGTGCACACAGCACGGTTTGGACTGCAGCCGGCTCATTGCGGTTCACTCTGCAGAGTGTGCTGTTTATTACTCAAAGTTTAACTGAACATTGAGGTTATTGTGGTTTATCATTACCATTTCTATTTAATGTTGCGCTGTCTATATGGTTTTATTTGTTAAGGTTAATCCTAGTGTACCCGCTAACTCGAGTTTGGAGGTCTTTAGGAAACTTGTGTTAAATTTTTAAACATTGTATGTTTGTAAAATGCTATATATATGATGTTCATTTATTTTACTCACTGCCTGAGGAAAGAGTGCCATAAGCAGTTTGAAACGCGTTGTAGATTATATTCAAATATTAAATATATTTTTTGCTCCAATAAATAGTCCTCTATGCATAAAGGTTATTTTGGTTTTTATCTAAAACTGTGAGTGGATTTTTTTTTTAACTTTTATTTCAACTGTGGATCTGGTACCTGTTTGCCTGAGTGAGCCAGCTGGTGGGCTCATATTAACCCAGCTTGTTTGACTTGCACTGCAATATAGTGCGTAACTTTTGTGAGTATATTCTTTGGAGGGTCTTTGGGATTTTTCTCTATTTTTTAGTGATTTCATGCACTATTGGAGTACCCTTCCCCCTCCCTCCTTGCATTTTATTTTGCAGCAACCATTGGTATATCCACAATCTGGAGTGAGCCATCTGGTGAGCTCTGATCTATCCAGCCTGCCTGACTTGCATGGCCACATAGTGCGCCACTTTTGTGAGTATCATTCTGTAGAGTGATGTATTGATACAATTTCCAACAATTGTTGTGATCTTCTGCACCGTTGGAGCGCCTTTTTCTGTTTTCATATTTGCAGTACGTCTTACAAAAATTGTCACTTAAAGGGACAGTCTAGGCCAAAATAAACTTTCATGATTCAGATAGAGCATGTAATTTTAAACAATTTTGCAATTTACTTTAATCACCAATTTTGCTTTGTTCTCTTGGTATTCTTAGTTGAAAGCTTAACCTAGGAGGTTCATATGCTAATTTCTTAGACCTTGAAGGCCACCTCTTTCAGATTGCATTTTAACAGTTTTTCACCACTAGAGGGTATTAGTTCACATATTTCATATAGATAACACTGTGCTCGTACACGTGAATATATCTGGGAGCAGGCACTGATTGGCTAGACTGCAAGTCTGTCAAAAGAACTGAAAAAAGGGGCAGTTTGCAGAGGCTTAGATACAAGATAATCACAGAGGTTAAAAGTATATTATTATAACTGTGTTGGTTATGCAAAACTGAGAAATGGGTAATAAAGGGATTATCTATCTTTTAAAACAATAAAAATTCTGGTGTAGACTGTCCCTTTAATGACCAAAGACGTACCCTGTACATCGCGATTGTTTTCAGGTTATTGCAG